>NC_051176.1:89195239-89493261 GCF_013339695.2 Rhipicephalus sanguineus | reverse complement strand
CTTCCGTGAGTGTACATGAGTTTGAAGGATGAAATTTCGCAGCACCCTACGAGCAAGCAACATATCGTGTACGAAGTTAGCTTACAGCTAGAAGCATGCATTCGAAGCACAGAAATCAGTAATGAAATGGGAAATTTCTATGGTTTAATTTTAATCTGAATACTAACATCTGTGTCTTTCAAAGTCGTTGAATGTTCACCCATACCTCTTTACTAGTACCCTACTTTGCGGAATTTCTGTAGTTGATCAGCCATATTCATCTATTCTGGATTCTACATAAACCAGCGTGTACAACACCTGTCGTTTTATTGGTTATCTGAAACGTTTCGTATTGCCTGTTGTGAAAATCATTGTTATAGCTTAGTAAAAACTGAGCACGCTTTCCTCTTTTACCATGCTAAAGTTGTGAGTGCTATACCGAGTAGGTCCGTGAATTACGACATGTTGGGAGATCTGTTCAGTCGATGCGAGAAACACGCATCTTGACAGCTTGGTAGAAAAGAGTAGACTCAGGTAAATTTACAAGTAAACAATCATAAAACAGTTCTCGCAGAGTGTGCCGAGAAATGCCCTTGAGTGGGGGCCGTTGCCTCACTACTGTGGGAGAGAGACAAAAGAGAGACGGACTGTCGCTAGAAAACTCATCTGGATCAGAGCCACACGAAGGCCAGGGACTCAGTTTGTCACTTCCAAAATAAAAATACATCAATCCAAGAAGTTTTGGCCCGTATTCGCGACCAACCTGAACGTCATACTGTAAAGCGCCCTTTTAATTAAGAAAGTAGAAAAAGTCACAACAAGAAACTCCCGGAAAACGTGCACATGTACACATTCTGTATCATGCGAGCGCGAAATCACTATAACTCCGCTTCTACCTGACCGATTTCAAAACTTTTTGCAGCAGTCGATTCGTGAGGCAGTAACGAAGCATATGCACGGTTGCTGTGCGCGCAGGCACGAATCTGTCATCTTCCCCTCAGGCAGAGTCGGCCAAGCGCCAGCAAACGAAGTTGCTGTGCGCGCAGGCACGAATCTGTCATCCTTCCCCTCAGGCAGAGTCGGCCAAGCGCCAGCAAACGAAGTTTGCTGTGCGCGCAGGCACGAATCTGTCATCTCTTCCCCTCAGGCAGAGTCGGCCAAGCGCCAGCAAACGAAGTTTGCTGTGCGCGCAGGCACGAATCTGTCATCTCTTCCCCTCAGGCAGAGTCGGCCAAGCGCCAGCAAACGAAGTTTGCTGTGCGCGCAGGCACGAATCTGTCATCTCTTCCCCTCAGGCAGAGTCGGCCAAGCGCCAGCAAACGAAGTTTGCTGTGCGCGCAGGCACGAATCTGCATCTCTTCCCTCAGGCAGAGTCGGCCAAGCGCCAGCAAACGAAGTTTGCTGTGCGCGCAGGCACGAATCTGTCATCTCTTCCCTCAGGCAGAGTCGGCCAAGCGCCAGCAAACGAAGTTTGCTGTGCGCGCAGGCACGAATCTGTCATCTCTTCCCCTCAGGCAGAGTCGGCCAAGCGCCAGCAAACGAAGTTTGCTGTGCGCGCAGGCACGAATCTGTCATCTCTTCCCCTCAGGCAGAGTCGGCCAAGCGCCAGCAAACGAAGTTTGCTGTGCGCGCAGGCAGAGTCGGCCAAGCGCCAGCAAACGAAGTTTGCTGTGCGCGCAGGCAGAGTCGGCCGAGCGCCAGCAAACGAAGTTTGCTGTGCGCGCAGGCAGAGTCGGCCAAGCGCCAGCAAACGAAGTTTGCTGTGCGCGCAGGCACGAATCTGTCATCCCTTCCCCTAAGGCAGAGTCGCCGAAGCGCCAGCAAACGAAGTTTGCTGTGCGCGCAGGCACGAATCTGTCATCCCTTCCCCTAAGGCAGAGTCGCCGAAGCGCCAGCAAACGAAGTTTGCTGTGCGCGCAGGCACGAATCTGTCATCCCTTCCCCTAAGGCAGAGTCGCCGAAGCGCCAGCAACGAAAGTTTGCTGTGGCGCGCAGGCACGAATCTGTCATCTCTTCCCCTAAGGCAGAGTCGCCGAAGCGCCAGCAAACGAAGTTTGCTGTGCGCGCAGGCACGAATCTGTCATCTCTTCCCCTAAGGCAGAGTCGCCGAAGCGCCAGCAAACGAAGTTTGCTGTGCGCGCAGGCACGAATCTGTCATCTCTTCCCCTAAGGCAGAGTCGGCCAAGCGCCAGCAAACGAAGTTTGCTGTGCGCGCAGGCACGAATCTGTCAATCTCCTTCCCCTAAGCAGAGTCGGCCAAGCGCCAGCAAACGAAGTTTGCTGTGCGCGCAGGCACGAATTCTGTCATCTCTTCCCCTAAGGCGAGAGTCGGCCAAGCGCCAGCAAACGAAGTTTGCTGTGCGCGCAGGCACGAATCTGTCATCTCTTCCCCTAAGGCAGAGTCGGCCAAGCGCCAGCAAACGAAGTTTGCTGTGCGCGCAGGCACGAATCTGTCATCTCTTCCCCTAAGGCAGAGTCGGCCAAGCGCCAGCAAACGAAGTTTGCTGTGCGCGCAGGCACGAATCTGTCATCTCTTCCCCCTAAGGCAGAGTCGGCCAAGCGCCAGCAAACGAAGTTTGCTGTGCGCGCAGGCACGAATCTGTCATCTCTTCCCCTAAGGCAGAGTCGGCCAAGCGCCAGCAAACGAAGTTGCTGTGCGCGCAGGCACGAATCTGTCATCTCTTCCCCTAAGGCAGAGTCGGCCAAGCGCCAGCAAACGAAGTTGCTGTGCGCGCAGGCACGAATCTGTCATCTCTTCCCCTAAGGCAGAGTCGGCCAAGCGCCAGCAAACGAAGTTTGCTGTGCGCGCAGGCACGAATCTGTCATCTCTTCCCCTAAGGCAGAGTCGGCCAAGCGCCGCAAACGAAGTTTGCTGTGCGCGCAGGCACGAATCTGTCCATCTCTTCCCCTAAGGCAGAGTCGGCACAAGCGCCAGCAAACGAAGTTTGCTGTGCGCGCAGGCACGAATCTTGTCATCTCTTCCCCTAAGGCAGAGGTCGGCCGAAGCGCCAGCAAACGAAGTTTGCTGTGCGCGCAGGCACGAATCTGTCATCTCTTCCCCCAGGCAGAGTCGGCCGAAGCGCCAGCAAACGAAGTTTGCTGTGCGCGCAGGCACGAATCTGTCCATCTCTTCCCTAAGGCAGAGTCGGCCGAGCGCCAGCAACGAAGTTTGCTGTGCGCGCAGGCACGAATTCTGTCATCTCTTCCCTAAGGCAAGAGTCGGCCGAAGCGCCAGCAAACAGAAGTTTGCTGTGCGCGCAGGCACGAATCTGTCATCTCGTCCCTAAGGCAGAGTCGGCCAAGCGCCAGCAAACGAAGTTTGCTGTGGCGCGCAGGCCACGAATCTGTCATTCTCTTCCCATAAGGCAGAGAGTCGCCGAAGCGCCAGCAAACGAAGTTTGCTGTGCGCGCAAGGCACGAATCTGTCATCTCTTCCCCTCAGGCAGAGGTCGGCCAAGCGCCAGCAAACGAAGTTTGCTGTGCGCGCAGGCACGAATCTGTCATCTCTTCCCTCAGGCAGAGTCGGGCCAAGCGCCAGCAAACGAAGTTGCTGTGCGCGCAGGCACGAATCTGTCATCTCTTCCCCTCAGGCAGAGTCGGCCAAGCGCCAGCAAACGAAGTTTGCTGTGCGCGCAGGCACGAATCTGTCATCTCTTCCCCTCAGGCAGAGTCGGCCAAAGCGCCAGCAAACGAAGTTTGCTGTGCGCGCAGGCACGAATCTGTCATCTCTTCCCCTCAGGCAGAGGTCGCCTAAGCGCCAGCAAACGAAGTTTGCTGTGCGCGCAGGCACGAATCTGTCATCTCTTCCCCTCAGGCAGAGTCGGCCAAGCGCCAGCAAACGCAGTTTGCTGTGCGCGCAGGCACGAATCTGTCATCTCTTCCCCTCAGGCAGAGTCGGCCAAGCGCCAGCAAACGAAGTTTGCTGTGCGCGCAGGCACGAATCTGTCATCTCTTCCCCTCAGGCAGAGTCGCCAAGCGCCAGCAAACGAAGTTTGCTGTGCGCGCAGGCACGAATCTGTCATCCTCTTCCCCTCAGGCAGAGTCGGCCAAGCGCCAGCAAACGAAGTTGCTGTGCGCGCAGGCACGAATCTGTCATCTCTTCCCCCTCAGGCAGAGTCGGCCAAGCGCCAGCAAACGAAGTTGCTGTGCGCGCAGGCACGAATCTGTCATCTCTTCCCCCTCAGGCAGAGTCGGCCAAGCGCCAGCAACCGAAGTTTGCTGTGCGCGCAGGCACGAATCTGTCATCTCTTCCCCCTCAGGCAGAGTCGGCCAAGCGCCAGCAAACGAAGTTTGCTGTTGCGCGCAGGCACGAATCTGTCATCTCTTCCCCTCAGGCAGAGTCGGCCAAGCGCCAGCAAACGAAGTTTGCTGGTGCGCGCAGGCACGAATCTGTCATCTCTTCCCCCTCAGCAGAGTCGGCCAAGCGCCAGCAAACGAAGTTTGCTGTGCGCGCAGGCACGAATCTGTCATCTCTTCCCCTCAGGCAGAGTCGGGCCAAGCGCCAGCAAACGAAGTTTGCTGTGCGCGCAGGCACGAATCTGTCATCTCTTCCCCTCAAGGCAGAGTCGGCCAAGCGCCAGCAAACGAAGTTTGCTGTGCGCGCAGGCACGAATCTGTCATCTCTTCCCCTCAGGCAGAGTCGGCCAAGCGCCAGCAAACGAAGTTGCTGTGCGCGCAGGCACGAATCTGTCATCTCTTCCCCTCAGGCAGAGTCGGCCAAGCGCCAGCAACGTAAGTTGCTGTGCGCGCAGGCACGAATCTGTCATCTCTTCCCCTCAGGCCAGAGTCGGCCAAGCGCCAGCAAACGAAGTTTGCTGTGCGCGCAGGCACGAATCTGTCATCTCTTCCCCTCAGGCAGAGTCGGCCAAGCGCCAGCAACGAAGTTTGCTGTGCGCGCAGGCACGAATCTGTCATCTCTTCCCCTAAGGCAGAGTCGGCCAAGCGCCAGCAAACGAAGTCTGCTGTGCGCGCAGGCACGAATCTGTCATCTCTTCCCCTAAGGCAGAGTCGGCCAAGCGCCAGCAAACGAAGTTTGCTGTGCGCGCAGGCACGAATCTGTCATCTCTTCCCCTAAGGCAGAGTCGGCCAAGCGCCAGCAAACGAAGTTTGCTGTGCGCGCAGGCACGAATCTGTCATCTCTTCCCCTAAGGCAGAGTCGGCCAAGCGCCAGCAAACGAAGTCTGCTGTGCGCGCAGGCACGAATCTGTCATCTCTTCCCCTCAGGCAGAGTCGGCCAAGCGCCAGCAAACGAAGTTTGCTGTGCGCGCAGGCACGAATCTGTCATCTCTTCCCCTAAGGCAGAGTCGGCCAAGCGCCAGCAAACGAAGTTTGCTGTGCGCGCAGGCACGAATCTGTCATCTCTTCCCCTAAGGCAGAGTCGGCCAAGCGCCAGCAAACGAAGTTTGCTGTGCGCGCAGGCACGAAGTCATCCGTTCCCCTCAGGCAGAGTCGGCCACGCGCCAGCAAACGAAGTTTGCTGTGCGCGCAGGCACGAATCTGTCATCTCTTCCCTCAGGCAGAGTCGGCCAAGCGCCAGCAAACGAAGTTTGCTGTGCGCGCAGGCACGAATCTGTCATCTCTTCCCCTCAGGCAGAGTCGGCCAAGCGCCAGCAAACGAAGTTTGCTGTGCGCGCAGGCACGAATTGTTGTGTGTGTGTTGTTGTTGTGTTGTTGTTGGTTGTTGTTGTGTTGTGTTGTTGTTGTTGTTGGTTGTTGTTGTTGTTGTTGTTGTGTTGTTGTGTTGTTGTGTTGTTGTTGTGTTGTTGTGTTGTTGTTGTTGTTGTTGTGTTGTTTTGTTGTTGTTGTTGTTGTTGTGTTGTGTTGTGTTTTGTGTGTTTGTTGTTGTTGTTGTTGTGTTGTTGTTGTTGTTTTTGTTGTTGTTGTTGTTGTGGTTGTTGTTGTTGTTGTTGTTGTTGTTGTTGTTGTTGTTGTTGTTGAACGCCAGCCCTTACGCCAGCCTGTTCTGGCTGAGCCTTGAAGAACGACGGTGACGCAACAACAACCACACGTACATTTTAATAACTTTTCTGTAATATTATACACGGAAAATATGGCAGGTCAGCCAATGTTCTAGCCGGCTAACCCATCCATGGTCGTGGTATTAAATAACCAGTAACAAGACCAGCTAAATAGAATAACGCTTTAGAAAATTCGTTCGCGTAAGCACTCGCTCACGTCGCGGCTGCCTTTATTCGACGCTCCTTCCCCGATCTCGGCGAGTTCTTCTTCGAAGCAGACGTACACCGCAGGAGCCACTCACGGAATAAACTTGGCTTTCGCCGACCTCCAGCCTACTCCTCTTCACCCTAATTAAGTGCAAAAAAAAAAAAAAAACACGACCGATTAGTAAACAGACATGCTCAGGTAAGTGTGACATATCTAAGCTTAGTTGAACTTAACGTCCTTCAAAATGTGATTAAACAATCGACAACAGCATTTCTCGTCCACTACCTTCGTCTTTCCTGCCCGGAATATTCACGCAGCACTACTACGTAACTCAGGCTTGCACTGGTATGCGTTCAGGGATCACACCACGAACGGCTATCATTACGTGCGGCTCCAATTCTGCCGTCGTATGCTACTAAATGGTATACTTGACATTACGAACCATCGCGTTCTTGCACTTAAAACCCTCTAGTTCTGAACGAACAGTAAACGTCACGTTGTGATGAATTAGGCGCGAAATACTATAATGCAGTCAGACTGGAGAAAGAACACCGTTCTTTTCATTGGTTTTGTGTTGCCGATTCATCACGACATGGAGCTACGCCGACTCACCCTAACGTACGCTACTTCCACACACGTCAAATTCAAGCTGCATATGATTGGTAACTGCCCAAGCAACGACATTAGTGCGAACATTCAATGAACGTTATTACGGAACTGAAGTTATAATTTTTGCGCCCAGTACTTTCCTACGGTGGTATAGAATGTAGACGGCAGAATTTCATTCTGTATGCATCATTCATTAAAAGTTTCAATGTGCAACTAATGAGCACACGCTTTCGCAGTTGAACAATTCAAAAGTGAAACCACACGCAAGAAATTATTGGTCCCTCAATAAGATAATACACACTCGGTGAAGTACTTACGCACCAGCATTTTGCATAGTCCTTGCACTTGTGCTCCACTTGGTCCACCGGTACTGCAATGGTTGACCATTTCGATTGCGGTTAGAACGCAACTCGCTGACATGCCGCGTCCTCGGTCGGGGAAGAACACTTGATCGACCGAACCCCAAAGTACAAGATGGAGAAGACGCCAAGTACGCTGGTATGGGTCCCGAGCCGCTGCGGAAGCATTGTTGACACAGCTGAAAGAGCTCTGGGCATCGCAGGACCCGGGCGCGATGCTGCTACTCTCCGGATGCCTCCTGGCGAAGGGAGACGGAAGCACGTATATTCTACAGTGGAAAGATAAAACCACATCATTGCTTCTATAAGGAGAAATCATGCTATACGTTCGTTTAATAAAACTTCTTGGAATTGCAAGCCAAAAACCTTGCATTACAGGACTAATCTTGCGATAACAAAGTCACGTTGAAATTTACTAGATTGAGCTCTTTTACTGCACGAAATTACTTAATCGGGAATGGCTAAGTGAACAGGTAAGGGAGATTGAGAAACACATACTCCTCCTTCAGGAAATCGTTAATTCAGCAAACGCTCCTAATTGCCATGGGATCTTCCATTCTACGACTACCGGCAATTTGGGAACGGAAGTCATTAAACAGAAGGCCCTCACTTACTTTGCGCCCACACCAAATATTTTCGTCCGTTACGTAGACGACTGCTTCAGCATATAAAAGTGTAAGACGCAACACGTCACCTGAATCTTCTCAACACCATAGAAACAGCCATGCAGTTCACTGCAGAATACAAGTTGGATAACATCCTTTCCATCCTCCACGTCTGCGTGTGAACAGGAACAGACTCTCGTTCGGCGCCCGGAAGGACTCATACCGGCTATTCATGGCCATCAGCTTGCAGAAGCCTCCGCTGTTTTATCTCTCGTTTTATCGAAAGCCGTCTCAAAGCAGCTCTTCTGCAGGGCGCGCCGGTGTTCCGTCCGTTCCAGGTGTCAGCTAAGCTCTAAACCGCATGTTTACAAATGACATTCACAATCCACGCATGCGTTCAAGAAACGGAAAAATCAGCTTGCTAACGTCGGCGATCCGATAAACAGCGAGAATTCTCCCTTGTCGATATAGTACCATGTGCAGACTGCAGCTACATCGGCGAAACTGGCAAGATCACGAGGAGATTGAAGGAGCGTCAGAGAGATATCTGCAACAAGAAAGCATCGAACGTCCTGGCTGAGAATGCAGACATTCACGATCACCGCATCAATCGGGATGACTTCAATACAATAGCTAAGGAGAAGAATCTTGGCTACTAGAATACTTCTAAAATTTTTATTCAGTCAACAACACCGCCAACACGAACAATGGAAATCTGCCCGCTAACGACACCAATGCGCTAAGTCACATTTTAGTATAATAGACTTAAGTCTTCTGCCTGCTTTAGCGTGATCAAGGAAACCGTACAAGCCCGTAAACGTCCCTCGTGTGTTTTTGCCTTGACTTGGTTAGTGACCGCCACTTCATCATAATGTTACCTGACCAATCGACCTTTCGTCGAACTCTTCACCACATATTCTACCTGTCAAGATTTCGCATATATAACAATGGATGGAAAAAGTCCATTAAGGTCCTTCGGAGCGCGCTCTATCACATGTCGCAGATGTCGGGAAATATACGGGGCTTCAACTGGACTCACCGGGGGAATGGATTGCATGTCAACGCAACAAGCACTGCACAGTTTGGCAATGTCCCTGCAGGATAACATTTAAGATTGGCAACGCATGGTTTGGTATATTGGGCATGTTGAGGCCCACCCAAAAATGACTGGACGAATTTGAAGTTGATAAGCTTAGTTGGAATCTGGTCATAATTGGCTTCGCTCCTGCCTACAATTCAGTGAGGACCTTCTCGACGCTTCCTTGTCCCACTTCCAAAATGGACGTGGCTAACGCCAAAACTGACCTTGCATAATTCCAGCATTCAGTAGAACCATGTACGAAACTGACTACCCAATTCAAAGGTTGAGTTCCCATGTTCAAAATAAACTTGGCCCGCTCCAGACGTTTGAGTAATAGGATTGTTGGGGTTTTACGTCCCAAAGCCAGCTTTTGTGAAGGACGTCACAGTGGAGGGCTGCGAAAAATTCGACCTTCTGGGGTTGTTTAACATGCACCTAAATCTAAGTAAGGCGTTAAGGAAAACCGACATCCGCCGCGTTGACCACGCGAATGTAAATAAAAATTAAGGTCCCAGCAGGAATCTGACCCCAGAATTCTGCGTGGTAATCAGGTATTCTACAACAGAGCCACGCCAGATCTCGAAACTGCTTTGGAAAAATGCCCTATGCAGGCGTTATTGAATTAAATTTATTCTGATTCAAAGAACACGCAGGCGAAATGTCGGTGCAACGACATTGTAGTGCTGGTTATCTAATTTTATAACAAAACAACAAACATTACATATGTACTCCTATGATACAGGCATTATGTCGGGTTAACGTCAGTTGAGGTTCCAGGGATGGCTTCGCTTTTATAGCAGCCTAATAAACATTACATTTGTATCTATGATTCAGCAAGCTATATTCAACCGTTGCCCGACCACAGAGGAATACGCTAACGAAAGTTACGTATGGCACTGTAATGTGCGCTTCGTTTCGATAATACTGACGTCTGTGCTCTAACGTGAATGCTCACGTTACGTCCGCCTATAAGCTACCCCGTGAACGCCAGTGCAGTCGACGTGCGTGGTAAGCCCACGATATGCACACAACTACTACACTTACAACAACACGTCGGTCCACCTCGTAACACTTGGCTCAAAGCCAAAAAATGCAGCATAGACAACTACTCGCTGACTGCTTCGCATGAAAGATTCCCACAAGGCGTGAGATCTGCCGAATTTTTATTAACAATAAAGCTAAAGCAGTCTTTTGCACCTCGAAGTAACATTGCTGAAATCGTGCTGATTGAGCTAATCGTGCTAATTGGCACACAAGTAGAGCGGGTACTATTAACCAAGACAGTGGAAATGTACTTTGGAAACGCGTGGCACATTCCTACTTAGCGACATCAATTACGTCGCCTCTGCCCACAAGTGGACAAAGGTGGAAAAGACGAAACTCGTGCGCAAAACAAGTCCTCAGCCTACCCCAAAACATGAGTATCTCCCGTCTCGACCAACTATGCATGCACAACGACATCGACGAAGTCATCGAGGCCGAAACTACGGCCCAAGTGGTCCACCTCTCCTCCTCCAAGGGAGGCCGTCGACTTTTAAACGAGGCCGGCATGTCGCCCACACCCCTACCACGAACGCTCAGTAACCCTCCCAAAAGATGTCCGAGATACCTACATGGTAACCCCATTGCCACGAAACGTCCACCAACAACCCGACAAGGGCAGACGCCTGGTCCGGGCGATCCTCTACCGCACACCCCCTAATAGCGACTCTACCGTACTCGTCGATGCGGCGCAATACGGTAACTCCTCCACCTTTGCACTCGCGGTAGTAGATGGCGAGTGAGCCCTACGCTCAGCCGCCTCGGTTAGACTAGCAACGAGTGCCATAGCCGAGCAGGTCGCCATAGCTTTAGCGATGATCGATCCCTCGCACACCAGCTTCTTCACAGACTCTAGAGCCGCCATTCGGGCTTACGAAAACGCAGTATCGCGCGTGAAACAGCCCACATTTTACAAACACGCAAGCACATGGGCTGGCACTACCTCTCTTGGTTCCCTGCCCACATGAGCAAAGACGTCCACTCATGACCGAGCGCGAGAACTCACCCGCCGCGACGATACATACAATTTAGTTTAACGACCCCTTACTCACCTTCCACGAAATCGCCTCTCACTATCGTAACAACAGAAGCCAATACCTCCTAGCACACACAAAGCTTGAACGCGCGCAAGCGGTAGCCTTTCGCATGCTACAAACGAGATCGTACCCATCACGTTGCCTACTCGGCCATTAGAACTCAGACATCACTCCACAATGCCCAGAGATTTTATTGTTCACTCTCGCACATGCTCCGGCAATGTCTAGCGTTACGTCGGGGACCTCTCATCAGTTATTCCGACTGGGAAGAGGCACTCGGGAGCTCCGAGTTCGACCATCAACTCAAGGCAGTCCAGAGGGCCGAAGAACTGGTGCAACGCCACCACGTTCCCGCCCCGACTCGGGCGTCGCCTACGGTAGCGGCTGCTAGGGTGTCCCTCGTGGATGCCCCGGCGGCTTAAACTCCTCAGGACCTGTCAATAAAGTTCTTGATGACTGACGAAATGACCACGCAAACCATACGATTAGTCTGAACTCTGAAAATGCGTCATATATTTATTCCAATCGTCCTAAATCTGTCAGCATGTTTCTTTAAAGATACACTTTTTGCCAGCTTACAGGCTTTTGTGCAATATGTAAAGTGCCACACCTTATTCACTCCCCCCCCCCCCTTGATCTTTTTGTAGAACACAATACTACTCAAGTTATTCTAATGTGAACTTGTAGGCCATGACGGAACTACAAGCATGGCCTACAATATAACACTGAATAGCGACAAGCACTAGCCGGACTAAACACTAACAAGACAAATGCTACACGCATAGACGAAGACTGAATTAAAGAGTAACTTTAGTTATGTAAAACAAGTGCTACGAATTTCGCTATGGACCAAAGAAGAGGGAATTTCGCAGATCTCGTTTTTCTTTGTTAGACACAACGTTGTGTTTAACAAGAAATACCAGCCCTTAAAACTTCCCTTTCTTTCATTCATTCGTAGCGGAATTCTCGTTATGGCAGACTTGATGCCACGTTGTGTCTAACAAAAAAAAAAACGAGCCCTTAAAAATTCCCCTTCTTTTAGAGGTGTGCGAATAGTGAATTTTGAAACCAACTCGAGTACGAGTCTAATAGTAATGACACCGAATCGAATACTAATCGAATACTCTTGAGCTAGTTTTCTAATAGTAAGAACCATTTTCAAAACAGTCCTACATTCGACAACATTTTAATTTAAACAAATATTCACAAACTTTCACCAAATAACATTACGGTTACTTTTAACCGACCCAAATACCCTGGTTATGAATACCGAGGTAAGCTCGTATACAGCAACGACCAGAGCCTTCGAAATATTTCGCAACTGTAGGTTTAAATACAGCAGTGACTACCGTAATCATGGTGATACTTAGTCGCTTGCTTCTAAATAAAATTGAGGCATAAAAACTAATAAATTTTCAACCGAACACCACGCATGCAGCTAAATATGTCATAAAACTGATAAATCTGACATTACAACATGGGCCTCTGCACCGAAAGCATCAGTGTTGCAAGCTGCATCTGCAAGAACAATTTACGCAAACAATTTACGCGTCTGTTATCTATAGTGAAGCTGAACGCAGCCGTAGTCCCCACCGTCAGTTATTACAAGACGAAGACAGGAACCGATTAATGCGATGCAGCATAGTAAAAATTGAGTAGGAGTGGAGTTTTAAGAAGAAAAAACGCCTTCATCCGGTAATCAATTTAGCACAGGTAGTCTCATAAAACGTTGGGCTGCGTGCATATTGGTAATTCAGTGATTAAAGACAAAAAATGACCTTCGGCTGTTTCAGAGTTTCATTGTGTTCGGGTTTTCCCGTCGGTGCTGATTATTCGAAAACTATTCGAAAAAAAAAATCGCGAAGCTTGCACTAAGCCGCGCAAAGCTTGAAACAGCGAAACCGGACATTTCTGAAGACTTGTGGGAAGACGTGAGGCGTTCGCTTTCCCACATATTTTATTGATGCTTGCTCTCCGATGGGCAACCACAGATGCTGTCTTCTTGCGGGCCTCCTCTTCTCTCGCGCTAGGCTCGAACGTGCGGAGCAGCTGAGGCGCAACTTCGTCGTTTTCTCCGAGACGCTGACGGCTCGCAATAGACTAATCTGGTTGCATCAGCCTCTTCTGGGCCTTAGCTAGGTGATGCAGGTTGTTTCAAGGTCGTTGCTAGGCTTTAGTTGGGTGATGGTAGGTTATTTCTACGCTGATTCTCAGCGCAGACAGTTTCGAGTTAAACCACAGACGGTTACGGACGACATTGATGTCCGAACTCCAGAGACAAGCTCGCGCCGAAACCAAGCGTTCGCCCCAGTGCTGGGCAGTATCGAAGATACATGTATCTTAGATACTATCTTAGATACTCTATAGGTATCTTGTGTCGGTATCGCGATACGTCTCGAAAGACGAGTATCTGTATCTGTATTTCCGATACATTCGATAATGTATCGTGTATCTTAAGATACAAGATACTTCTATCGCAACACAACCGTGCGAAACAATAATCACTGGCCAAGCTCCGCTTCTCAAGCTGGTACTGGTGCCTCGAAGCCATCTGAACAAGTCTAAGGGATGTGACGCAATTTTATTTTTCCGCCAGAGTCCTCCAGTGAGGGCAGAAGATGAGGAAGACAAACACGCGGACGTCTACGCCCCAGCCCACGTACCTTTTGTTTTGTCGATTTCTTTTTTTTTTAGTTGCGCCAGTGCCGCGACACTTGCTCTTAGCCACTGTCCTGCGCCGCGTACTTCACTGCGTGTAGCGTCTATCGCGCAAATTCTGATGTTGCTACAGTGTGGTTATTGAAGATTCTCTTGAGTCTTGCTGCGTAACTAAATGTGATGCGTGCAAGAATGGGGTTGCTTTGCGTCGCGTGGATTTTACATATCAGCGATTTGAAGGATCTCGTGGATGTAAAGCTTGACTTGCATGCAATGAATTAACTTATATGCAAATAAGATATGCAAACAACTATAGCACGACTAGTACTGATGCTAGATCTAATAGAGCAAGCGTTTACCTAACAGAAAGTATCTTGGCTTACCGTATTTTTCACTTCCTGCTACATTTATTCAAAGAATTTATGAAATCATAACTTGATTATTAGCACAAGTGCTTTTTTTGCTGTCATTTTGCATCCCATACATTACCTAGGTCTCTGTACTATTTTTCTGGTCTGGTCACTGCAGTATGTCTTTTGTAACGCATTCCCAAAATAAGATCTCTGCTTTATTCTTCTAACTGCCTGCTTTATAATAAATGCGAAGCATTTATTAGCGAACCTTTGGCACTATCTATCTATCTATCTATCTATCTATCTATCTAGCCGCCTACGTCTGGGTGCTCTGACGATCGCCTCCTTAACTTGGAGTAGACAAAAATTGGCATGGGAGGGTAAGACGAATATGACTCTCGGGTCATGACATGAATAACGTGAAAATCCTGTCGCGTACGTCGTCAAACCTTTTCCTCCAGACACGAGTGGAACATAACCGTTTACCACGGCCCGCGGCGTACGGGTATGCGCCACAGGTGTTTGACAGTTTATATCTACCCAGGAACCGTGAGAACAGACACTGGTAAATTAAATGCGAGAGCGTTAAGAGAAGCCGACATCGGCAGCGTTGACCCATCGAACGTAAAGAATGGAAATTAGGATCCCGGCAGGAATCGAACCCAAGCACTCTGCGTGGGAAGCAGGTATTCTACCGCAGAGCCACGCCAAGTCTATAAACTGGCTTGGAAAAACAGCCTACGTAGGCGTAATGTCGGTGCAACGTCAATTGTGGTTGTGGTGCTGGCTATCCAATTTTGCAAGAAAGCAACAAACACTACATGATACTCCAACGATGTGTACTCCTACGATACAAGCGTCATATCAGATTAACGTCTGTGGTTCCAGTGTTGGCTCCGCTTTTATAGCAGTCTAATAAACATTACGTTTGTATTCCTATGATTCAGCAAGCTATATTGAAGCATTGCTCGACCCCGGAGGAATACATCAACGAAAGTTGCGTATGATATTCACATCATCACATCGTAAAGTGCCCTTAGTCCGCCAGGATGACACAGTGTCATCTTCATTTCTTACGAGGCTGGGCGATAGCCTCATGCTGACCGATGATGATGCCAGATTGACTGACAGCAGCTTTGTAAACTAGGCAACGTAGGCCACATACGCCCAGATAGTCTACGAATACGACAAGCGCCATCCGCTGATGTTGGTCCACCTAGCACTATCCAGGCCTACCAGTCTGGACGGCCTATACCTCACCAACGCGAACGGTGATTTCAGGTTCCGACATGCCACCGGCTCTATCGACAGACAGTTTGTGGACGAAATGACCAAGGCATCCACGATTTCCAACGGCTGTACTATACCTCATACTTCACTATACATGGACCCCTCGTCACCGCGATCACGACCGAATCCAATAAAAAGTCATGACCAGCTGCTGGCGCTCACTGACCACGCTGATGATGGCCTTGTTCAAGAACTCTCAAGAACTTCTTTCACACATGTACACGGGTTCGTGAAACGTGCGTCTGTTCATCATAATGCACAAGTATAAGGACTACATATCAGCTTACCGCTTCTGGTGTTAGTAATACCCACGTTGTCGTTGACAGCTGCCGTTACCCAACTGTAAACACTGGTTATATAACACGTATGCGGATCTTCAACATATATGTGTACAATTTATACGAATATTTAGCGTCAATTGTAACGTTTCGCTCAGTAAAAAAAAAATTAGCCACATTCAAATTCCCGCCGCATGCTTCGCATAACATCAACTCCCACGGTACGTGGGATCTGCCGAATTTTTTTTTATTGCTGTTTACCCATTTACACGTTGCCAAGGCGATTTTGAAAACACATATATAATTATGTAGGCGTTCCTTGAGTTACGGTACAAAGCATTCTGCTTATCGCTTAGGAAAATAGCGAAACTGAGTTTGCATTATAATAATGGAAATGATTAGGAGCCACCTTAAAGATGTTAGGAAGGGGATTCGAGAAACGTTGTTTTACTGAATGCTCCGTTTTACTCATGAGCGTCTCAACGAGCCGTTTCAGGCAATTTCTCATGGGCACTGAATTTTATATTGTCTTAATAGGTCAGTTGACGATACTCCATGCTCATAGCTATATATTAAGGGCGCCGTCTGTATTGTGTTTCTGTACTCATTCAATGTGAATGTTTGATACAGAACCACCTCTCTATTTCAGTTATATTAGTTCTCCTAATGGGATCCATAAGCGGTAATAGCGCGAATAATGGCTGTGTCCTCCGACGCTTTGTGCAACTATACAATACTTCTGAGACGTCTCAGTGTTGCACATGTTTTCTCGTTGAAGAAAAATTGCTGAAAGATTACACGTTAGTGAGGACATCAACAAAGAATCCTTTACGCCAGCAGATAAGTAGAATATGAAAATTCATTGCTGTTTTACGTCATCTACGTATACACCAGGGGTCTCAAACTCAGCTTATAGCCAGCGGGCCACAGGCTCGAAATTTAGTTAGAAGCGCCGGGACAGTGAAGATGGTGGGAGAGAGTTTGAACAAAATGACGTTGCCATTCGAAAGGAAGCCTTTCCCATGTCTCATGTATAGGTCATTTCTGAAAGGAATTTGGAGTCAGGATTAGAGAAACATAGATACCGATGTGCACAACGAGTGAATTCTGGACGCGGATTCTGAAATATAGAGTTTTTGTTCCACGGTTATGTTTCAGCACATGGTGACCACATGTTCCTCACGAAAGGAAAGCTTGAGACCTGTCATGTCTGTGTAGCTCACGAACATACTTATCTAGAAAATAAAAACAAATGGGACGAAGATGGTCATGTGTGCGGGCGGGGCCGCTAGCGAAAGGTCTCAAACCCCTAGTATACACGATGCGTCCCCCCCCCCCCCAAAAAAAAAAAAAGCCGCTACCAGCGTTGTTGCTGCTGTACACCTGTCCGGATATACGGTATTGTGCAAACCTTGTTTTACAGACAAGGCAAAAGTCCACGCCGGTATTTGTGCCATCGTGCGAAGGTTTCTTATAGAAGTTATTGTGATTATATGGTCGGCAAGCTGAGCAGCGACTCCCATTAATTGCAAAAATGACAAGCAAGAACCGCTGTCAGCGAAGTGTATAAACAGTTGTCCTGTGAAGAAGCTAAAGCAAACCGCAATAAATTGTTTTGGAAGGAACTAATGTACTTGAGCAAGAATGGGCAAAAACTTTAGATACTAACAGACATTTTATTAAAGGGAAACAAAATAGGTCACAGTTAGGAAATTTTCAAGAAGACATTTTCGTGCATAGGCGTTCGCTGCTACATTATATGGATCTATTATAACAAATTAGATAATGTATCGAAGTATCTTAAGATACAATTGCCAAGTATCGTATCGGATACATTTATTGCGGCAATATCTTGTATCGTATCGCGATACAATTTCAAAGTATATTTGCCCAGCACTGGTTCGCCCCTTCTCATATCTACGAGCACGTCATCGTTGGTGTATGGCCGTCCATCGCTTCGGGGTCTTCCCGCAACCGCCCCTGCCATTCCCGTTACCTAGTATTCTCTCGTACGTACTCAGGATCTTCGGCTAGCCGCCGTCGCTTCGCAGCCATTTGTTGTTGGGCTAACTGTTGCCTTCTTCATTTTTAGTGGCCCAGTGGTGAGTAGTGGGATTTGCCCAATTTCTGTGGCACATACCCGTTCAATGGTGACGATAGTTTTTTGGTTCGTCGGACAGGGAACGATTTGCTAAGGAGCTTCGCTGTTAAAACAAGCGGTATTTCGAATGTCTGCTATTGGATTCGAGTACCGAATCGAATAGAATGCTATTCGAAATTGTCGAATATTCGCACACCCCTACCTGCTTTCTTTCATTCGTGGCGGGGGTCTCGTTCTGGCATACTTGATGCCTGCAGGTAGTATACGAGTGATTATACTGTCCAGCTGCGCTCATGTATATGTCGAAATGTTTGGTATGTAAAATGCACTGTAGTACTTTGTTGTATTCCGGAACATGTTAACCGCAGAGTGCCGTTTCATGCGTATACAGGGTGTTTCAGAAAAAAGCACCAAGTATTAAAAATATTAAGCTTAGGAGCTATACGCGTCTCCAATTAGCGCAGTATTGTCTGAGCCATGTCCAGTAATTCGGGACATCGACAACTAGCGCCATCTGTTGCGTTGGCTGCTGAGTGGCAGCGTCACTGAATGGGAAAAGACCTTCAAACATTTATTGTAGTGCAACGCTTCAATATACGCTTAAATCACTTCATCCATATAATCTGGGAGTCCATCTCACAGTGCGAGAAGTTTTGTTTTATTCCCATAAACTTCCTGGCTTCGAGAACCACTTTATTGTGCTATGTGAAACTCCATGGGAGAGAACTTAAAAATTTATATAAAAACAATGCGCCCTCACCTGCTTAAATCACTGAAGTGACCCAATCTCGATTATTCAGTCTTCGAACCTGTGAAGTTTGGCTGATGTTGTCGAAGTTTGTGAGGTTCGACGGGAAGTTTTATAAAAAGGTGCATTACAGCGAAACCACCTTATAGGGGTGCATGGGCTTCATAGTGTTTTTGGTGGCCCCAAAACACGTGGAAATGTCAGTGTTTTTATACAAGTTTGTTTTTCTTGAAGCTGCTCACGATATAGAGGATATGAATACTGTGGAGGTCTTCAGTTTATAATTAGCAATGAGAAATCGTAGGTTAATTAGAGCAGATCAGAAACGAAAATAGCGCCTCGTAATTCAAAGCAAGTAAGGATTAACAAGACACATTGATGCCCATGTAAATCTTCCTCTATTGAGTATATGTAATCAAAAGTAGTAATGAATTTAACATGTTATTGAAAACTTATTGGTGAAAGCGGTCAGTATAGAAGGACATGTATATATATATATATATATATATATAATATATATACAGATAGTACTGCAATGTACACCATTGATACTAGATGGCTATCGCATGTAACTAGCAGTAGCTACTGTTATAGCTAATTTCGAATCAAGGGTATAAAAGATATGGTAACCGTACTCTGGAATTATAATACTTACACTTAGTGTTAAATAGGAAAGGGGTAATTAAGAATCAACTGATCGGAGGATCGCGTTGTAATGTATCACATGAAGTGGAGACGAAGAGGAAGAATCTTAAGTTGCTAGTTAGTGATTAGGGGTCTTTTATCTTAATTAGATATAAGAATCTTACGTTGCTAATTCGTAATTGGGGGCTTTAGCCTAATTATTACAGATAATTAACAATTTGGCAATGACCCGAAAGAAGTCACTATGACTGATGTCTACTTAACAAAATTATGCACATTTGCACCCTGATGATATAAGTCATCACTTGTAATAATGAAATGACCAATTTTAAGCTCATAATAGAAGGCTTTCACTATAGAAGCATACGTACATGAAATATATACGGTATTCAACGTATGAAATTACGATCAGAGATAGACAATAACACGCAATTATCTTTAGTGGTAGCGGTCGATGAATCTTAGAAGAACAGAGAGCTGAGGGATGATCTTTGGGGAAAATCTATTTAACCGAGTGATTAAAGGTGTCAAATGAAATTTTATGCAAGAGAAACATATTTTATAGTTAATTAGTGATCGTTGTAGGCAATTGTCAAGTGTGGGTAGGTCGATTAACAGGACGATAGCATTGTAATGCATCAAACAAAAGCATAGAGGGAGAGGCTGAATACATTCAGAATGTTTTGCTAATTGGCAGTTAGGGGCTCTGCGGCACAATTAAAATATTTATTCTTATAGCAGAGCTGTTATGCCCACCCTTTGTCCGACTCGCGATGTCGACGAACAGTCATCATGCCGGCGCGCTAAGCATAGCTGTGCCTAGCTAAGCCAAGTTAATCGCAGCCAATCCTAATTAAGCCTAGTTTAGCAGGGCAGAACCTAATTAGCCAGGCATAATTAAGTCAAAGGCTAATTAGCGATAATTAAAGGGACACTGAAGCAATTCCGAAAAAAAAGAGGTTATCGTGTGATGCTAAGTAATTTCGTGCCGCAAACTCAAAAATCATGTCGAAAATTTGCATAGACCAATGCAAATAACTTTATCTTGCCAAAAACGAGCAACAGGCGCCTCGGGCGGCATTGCCAGTCTCGCCGCCGCCTGTGATTGGTCGAAACTAAGTGACATCATCGACGGTATTGTGAAGACAGCGGACTGCGAATTCCAGCAGGCGATGCCGTGTTTTTCTTTTCTTTTTGTTGAAATCGGCGTGTAGTTGCTGTTATGGCAAAATCTGGCAGTCGTAACGAGTTCACTGTATATCCGTACATGTTCGAGCCGGTCGCCACTGCAAGAGCGACGACCGAAGATGCTGCCAGCGCCGACGATGTGGCACAAGAAAGCGCGCCCCAACCGGTAACCTTCACCCGCGTCGGAAACATGGACTGGTACGTGCAAGATACATGTTAGTGCCTAATTTCACTGCAGTAAACTGATAGAAATCATACGTTTAGCCGTGTATGTTAAATCCGATAAGGAACAGCAAGCAGCTTTGGCACTCGCTTTTAGCCGCGTATTAGAAGGGTCCGCGCTGTGCGCGTACATCGTGCGACAACATCAGCTGTTCGTGAATTTCACTGCTCAAAGTGCAGCGTTGTTAACGCAGTCAGTATCCCACTTCGCAGCGGGCAAGAAGCATGTGATTAGTCAGTGTGATATCGCGAGAGAAAAAAACAAAAAAAAAGCACACGAGAGCCGCTCTTTGCCGCAGTGGTGACATGTGCTCCGAACTGCGCTGCAATCTTGCGCAGTGGCGTAGCCAGGTTGGGGGGGGGGGGGTAGGGGCACACCGGTCCCGTGCCCCCCCCCCCCCCCCCGAATTTTTTTTGCCACAGCATAGAGAGCACAAAATGACACTCGACGACACCTTCCTGCCCGGCCCCCACTTCAGATCAAGGAGTTGCCCCCCCCCCTGAAAAAAATTTCTGCCTACGCCCCTTATCTTGCTCATGAATAGTTTGGCTCATATATTGCAGTTCTTTTTGCAATGCCGTCGCTCTTTCGGAATTCTCGCCAGTACTGCAATGATCGTGTGTTGAAATGCAAACGGTATATTTCCTGCGTCGTAAGTATGCGACTGTCGTGTAGAGTACCCGATTTCGAGATCTCATCGTAAGCCATATCAAAGCGTTTAACACGGAAGCACCTTATGTCCTGGGCGAGGGCCCCCATCAGGTGCGGGAACACAGAAGGAACCGCGTCGCTGTTCAGTCGCATAGACTTGATCGTCAATCCCAGCGACTGCATCAGAGACGGGCTTCGTACGTAGTCGCTGTCATGGAAGTGCTTAGAGTACAGCACACTTGCTCTCGTAGGTATGAAGTCGTTTCTTTTAACTCCAGTGACCTATTTTGCAGCCATCTTCCGATCCCGAGGAAACTTATGAAAATCGACCTTATCGCGACCGAAAGTACTGTAGTAACCATATGCCGTGCAGTACTGCGGCATCGCGAGTCCGCTTCAACCCCCGACAAATACAACTAGTGAATGTCGGACAGCAAAAATCTAATTGAAACAAGAGAACGGTGCAACGGCAAGAAACTCCTGCGAACTGGCACAACTGATGCTTCGCTAGGCAGCAGGTCACAGCAGAAACAAGGAACAAACCGAAGCAAACAGGCGCAACGGCCCTGCTCGTTCCTGTCGACGTCACTTCTCCACGTTCCTCTCTCTGCCGTCCTCCTCCCCTGCGCTCCGTGCGCGCAGGGGGGCGTTTCCTTGGGCAAAGTTTGCTCGCTTATAGCTCCGCTGCTTAGTCGAAAATCGGGAAAAACATTCGCAGGCATGTTGTAAGAGGTCGCAGATACCGAATTTGCAATAAATTCGCGAATTCAAAACCGCTTTAGTGTCCCTTTAAGCCGTGTTAAGATTCTGGTGTGCGTAGCCATGCCGCGCTCGGCAAGATGTGCCGAGCAAAGCCTAATTAAGACTAAGTAGTACTGCGCCTAATTAGCCTTAATTAGAATAATTAGCTCGTTAGGCTTATATTGACTTCGAATGTAAGCTAGTCGAGGCCGAGTCTCGAGTGTGCGAGTTAGGCTAATTAAGCTAATTAAGCTATAATTTAGCTAATTCAGTTATAATTAAGGCTTGTCTGACTTGGGAGACTTGGTCTCGGTTAGCTTGCATCCCATGTGCCACTTAGTCCTATTAAGCTATTGCATTTCGGTGGGCTAGTTGGTTTGGTAGCATTGTAAAGAAAAAACAGCCCGTCAATACAGGAACGGAAGGGGCATACACACGTGCACTGTGTGTGTGCCCCTTCCGTCCCTGTCTTCTCGCGCTGTTTTTCCGTTACAATGCTATTAAGCTAATTATTCTAATTAATCTACTTAAGCTAATTATCCTACCTGGTGTTGCGATTGCCAAGCGATACCCAATTGAACCCGATCAACAACTGTAGTCTATACTCGCGATTTAGAATGTGATCCCGTGAACACTTCGTGCATCGGCGTGTGAATGCACGTGTCGACACTTGGCTAATCAAGCCAGGACCAGCGGAGTGTCGACAAGCACCCCTCTAGCCAAGCTTTGCGCGACTCAGTGCAAGCTGCGCGAATTTTTAAAATTAGGCTAACCAAGCAGAATTCACAGTAAGAATTCACAGGAAGAAGACAAATGTTGATCTACATTCACACCTTGGCATGTAGTGCATTACTAATGAATGGCGACAATGAATTCAACATATCTTAAAATGCAGGAGTGCAACCTGTCAGTGTAGGACATAATTAAGACAGATAGATAGCTAGTATCTCAATCTATGCAGTTATAGCACGATGGCGGAAAATGATAGAATATCGTTAATTATTAGCAGCGATAGTTATCAGTAATTCGTAATCAATGATAATTATTCCTTTAATATAGATGCCATTTATCACTCACATGTGCCACAAGAAACATTTACGAGAGATCACGATTTAAAGGAGTACTGCGTTGAAAACAGCGCTAAAACTGGACAAAGGCTAAGGAAAAAACGACACAAGCGCTGGCACATTGATGAAATTATGCAAAGCACTGGGTGCGAAAGAGCCTGATGTAAGAGAAACAAATCGCAGAAGGCTGTGTTGAAGGGCCAGTTGCTACATGGTACTGCGTTGAAAACAGCGCGAAAACGGCACGAAAGCCAAGAAAACAAAGGAACAGCGCCTTGTGTTTGTTCCTTACCCTTCGTCCCGTTTTCGCGCTGTTTTGAACGCAGTAACAGGCAATTTAAAAGAGTAAATAATTGCGCTGATAGTTATAGGCAAATAATAATTAAGTGGAGATATATAATAAAAATTAATTGAAGGATATGATTGCAAAGCATCAGATGATATCCTAAAGAGAGAGGGTGAATGCATTGGGAGATTCTTGCTAATAAACCCTTTCAAGCAATCCCAGAACACCCCGCGGGAGCGTGAGGCACTATGGGGAAAGAGTGTACATCGATCGAGTCAGCCGTTCGGTCGCCCGCTGCTCGTTGGCGCCGTGGGAGCAAGAGACGAAAAAAAACACGTCACCGCTTGAATATTGGTACATCGTAAAACACTTCACATATCCAAACGCATCTTCATGTATCTCTATGCATAAAATGTGAAAGGAATAACGCAGTCAGTGTAGGTTTTGTCGAGCGTATGTATGTATATCGGACGTAGCACTTAAACGGCATATGCGTTATCGCGTGCCGATGCCGTCAAGACGTTCTGTTGTCATCAATATGAGGCGAACACCAAATTAATGTTTAGTGGACGAATACTTGTAATGTACTAATGTAAATGTGACGTACTGAATTGCCATGCACACCTTTCCGTTTGAGAATTTGGTGTCATGAACACTTTTGCGCTTGCTCGCTGTCTTTAGTCGCTATAGCCTATTCAAAAGGTAATATCAGAGTTGCAGCTCATCTGGCTCACGACTATACATATCTGCGGTATACATTCACGTGCTAGCGAACACGCGAAAGCACAACCAGCATTTCTGAAATGCAACAACTGCAGTTAGTATCAACGAAGGGCGATAAAAGCTTACCGTTTGTTACATGTATGGTGCGATTGACGCGCACGCGGTCTAATCAATGTATACTTAATTTTAGTATACGCCTACTATACTCTCTCGAGTACTCTTTAAATATCAGAGCCTCACCTTCAGCTCATCGACAGTGCCGACAGACGCTGATTCCAAATGGATCGGCGCATTGCATAGTCCGCTCCTGTATTGTTTTATTGTTTTGTATTGTTTTATTTAATTTATGCTACAGGGGACGGGGACCCAGCCCGACTCGCACGTGACTGACTTCGTGCCATGTTTTTATTAGTCATCTCTAGAACGGACGAAGCCTCATAGCGGTGAAGAGAAAACTGGGCACAGGCAGAACCCAGATGTATGTACTAAGCAGTGTTGCGGAATGGGCGCCTTCATTCTATTCCAGTTCCATTCCGGAGAGTTAGAACTTGCCGCAGTTCCATTCCTTTCAATTCCTCGGAATGAAAAAACTTAGCCCATTCCCACTCCGGGAATGGCCGGGCAGTTGAATTCCATTCCTGTAATTCCTCAGCGTAGGAAAGGAATCTTCATAGTTTTATCGAGTTAATGAACGCCCCATCAAGGTGATGTCATCAGATGCATTAAGAAATGCAAAAGTACGCAAAGCACGTAGCCAAGGTCAAGGGATAGTAGCTTGGTGACATATCTTGTGCAGTACATCCACCCTACTAATTCCCATAGGGGCAGTTCTCCCGCTACCTATAGTATTTGCATGGTCAGCATGTTTGAACGAATGGTGATGTTTTAATATTGTTTAAGCTTAAATGTGTTAATGCTAAAATGACAGAATTCATTTTAGCATTCTAACAGAATGCTAAAATGACGACATCGGTAACAGAATTAGGACAACATTAGAATTGAATTAACTAAAGGACCAAGCAGGATTCCGTACAGGCTACTCGAAAATAGACCACATTGATACTGTCAGCCAGGTGATAGAGAAATGCGCGGAATATAACCAACCCCTGTATACAACCTTCATAGATTACGAGAAAGCATTTGATTCGGTCGAGTATCAGCAGTTACGCAGGCACTACGGAATCAGGACGTCGACGAACCATATATAAAAATACTGGAATAAATCTTAGATTTAGGTGCACGTTAAAGAACCCCAGGTGGTCAATAATTGCGGGCCCCCCCCCCCCCATTACGGCGTTCCTCACAATCATATCGTTGTTTCGGGATAACATTAATAATAATAATAATAATAATTATTATTATTATTATTAACACTTGATACTGGTAGAGCGTTGGTTTATGTAAATTGAATCACCTAAAATGAAAGCTCGAAGCCTTTATATTAAACCTGGTTGAATGTATTCTCCGCAGTGCATTGGTTTAAAGCGCACTCGTCTTAAGCGTCTAGTCGTGTTTTGGATTTCTCAACTTGCTATATGACTGAAAAAATAAAATACAACGACCAGGAGAAGCCATTTCTTGACTTGTACCCCGCGAAAATACACACTGCGGTGTAGCGGTGTAGCTTTTCGCATGCGACAGCAGCGCCAAAAGACGGCCTAGCGAACAAAGCAAGCAAAACTAGAGGAATATCATAACCGTCTCCCTTTATACATAAATTATTTGGATCCTGCGGCAAGAGCATCCGTAATTCTGAAGTGTCTACATGCGCGTACACGTGGATACTTGAAAATTATTAATAAGCTGATGACAGATTATGACAACATTATTGTAGGCAAAACTCTGTGCGTGACACTCTCGCGTTAATGATGAAGCGTTTGTAGGGGGTTGTTTTTCACGTATTATTTCTGTTGTCCCCTAGCGTCCTACGTAAATAATAATTTAAGGGATTTTACTTGCCACAACCACATTCTCATTATGGGCCAAGTCGCTGCGGGGAATTCTGTAATAGGTTCAAACACCCGGGGTTCTTGAACGTGCACCTAGATCTAAGTGAGCGGATGTTCTTGCATTTTGTCCCCGCTGGAATACGGCCGCCATGACAGGCAATCGAACCCGCGACCTCGCGCTTAGCAGCGCCACACTTTATCTGCCAATCGCTCCCACGGCGAGTATATACATTATCGCGGTGGCGCTGGAATAAAATTTAACGCCTTTAGCTCACGCTAAGGAGACTACAGTAGCCTATGCACTGGAGAGACATTCATTAATTAAACTACTTTAACGTTATTAGTCAACTGCATTGTTCGTCCCACCCTCACCCTGAAGCATTTTGCACCTCACCCGTTGATGCACAGCCTGCGGTATCCGCCCACTCGAGGTTTGGTACCAATGGTATTCGCGCCGCCGAACGCCGGATTTTTAAAATCACGAGCCATACAACGCTCTCTCCTTAATGAATGATAGTTACTTAGCACCCTCTGACGGTGCGATGTGTTTAGTGGCATTACTGTATAGTTGAGACGATGGCAATGAGTGATATGGTAGTCGAGGAAACCGAAGAATTTCATCGTCTCAGATTTCTGACGAATTAGGCCTGTAGATTAGTAGGTGAACATCGTGTCTGCCAAGCATGAAATAAATAAAAAGTAGTCCGCGCATCTCAGACGGGGCCACACTTCCCGCCAGACGCGAGTCGCGCACTGCAGCACACTGCTTTCAGCGTCATTGATTACAGCACGTGACTTCAGTTAACCTCGCATTGCGAGACGCTCAATGTGGTCACTCTAAAGGCGCCGCGAAGAAAAACAGAAAGAAGGTGGGGCTCGTCACGTAAGCAAAACAGGGTACATTGCCTACGATAGCAAGGGAAGGCAGGGAAAGAACTCCGTTTGCAGGCCATCATAAGAGACCGAGGAGCTGGCGTCGCTCATTGTTCAAAGTTGTTCAACACGCACCCCTAAAAACACGGAGCTGTGCACCTTGGCAAAGGTAAGGGCAGCGTTAATAATACTATAAGGTTTTACCTCCCAAAACCCCGATATGATTATGAGAGACGCCGTAGCGGAGGGCTCCGGAAATTTCGATCATCTGGTGTTCTTTAACGTGCACTGATATCGCACAGTACACGGGCCTCTAGCATTTCGCATCCATCGAAATGCGACGGCCGCGGCCGGGATCGAACCCGTGGCCTTCGGGTCAGCAGCCGAGCACCATAACCACTGCTCCACCGCGGCGGACTTGCAATTTAAGTAAATCCCGGTGGGTCTACATTAACCTGGAGTACCCACTACGGCGTTCTTCAATCATATCGTGGTTCGCACATGCTTTCTCATGAGTTACATCATGCAAGCGAAAGCTGCCTCGAGAGCATCAGTAAATTAAGATGCCTAAAATTGTGTTGCAGCACGTCATGTACTAGGCTTGCCCAATATTTCACAAGTTCTTACTTAGAAAATGGCGTTTGTACGTGAACTTGTACGGTGGGAATGGTTTTTGAAAAACAGCAACAAAAAAGTGACACCCGGGTTTGTTTGAAAACCAGGTTTTGACCGCAGTCACACCGAAGTGCTGTGGTCTAAATTTCAGTGTATACCTGTGGCCGCCCCTGCAAGAAAACGTTGCATGGTCTTATGGAAACACATATCTCGAACATCTTGTACCCGCACGGACAAAATTTACTGGTAAGGAGACTATATTACGCAATCATGTATTTGCTGCACCACTGACCACCTGAAAATGACCTCGACTTCGTCTATGATTCAGCTAACGTGTGCATGTTAATCTATACAACGTAACGTCACTTATTCACTCCTGCATTGCTGAACGGGCGCATTTCGAGGGCGAACTGCTACATCTGACAAGTATAGCATACAACAAAAAGCAACAATCTAGTTTGCAACATAAGTTGTTGTGCAAGCGCGCCATTCAGAAACAAACGAAGTGGAATTTATCCGATAGAGATCCCACACATCGTGTGTACCACTGATCAGCTTTCTACATGCGGTCTTGCACGGTTGGCTCCTTTTTCAGAAAGTACGGGAAACATACATTTCGAAGCGCAGCGTCGGCAGGCGAACAAGAGGGCGCGCAGCGAGATAGAACAGTTGACACGCCGCGGACAACTGAGTGAAGTGCTGGGTGTAAAAATTTGAAGACCACCTCAAATATGTCCCTTTAACCGTACTGTGAATGGATCAAGAACTGCTCGTTTTCCACGCAATAAAGATAGCGAGTTTGTTCAATCATGCGCGAGGAAGGCGTCCCAGTGACGACGAAGATTTACCGCCAAATTGTGAAGCATATGTGGCGTTTTTTTTCTCTAAAACAGCCAAACCCAGAAATCTAAACTAGGCGAAACTTCATGGGAGCGTAAAACGCTCTAAGTATCTCACTTCTAACACAATTGGAATAATAATGGGGAAATTCCCGATTATAACGTGAACTCAAAAAGGCACTTTCGAATAATAAAAAAATTACACCATCTCCCGCTAAAGGGGACCATGAGGCGATGCGAAGCCGAAGCACTTGCACGATCGCGTTCCGTGGGCGTTCGTTGGGCATGCTACCGACCTTGCGTCGTGGAACGCGAAGAGGGACGCTACGCGCGTCGTATCTTCCATCTAGCCTGGCCGTTAATTCTCACAGGGCGAGCGGGGAACGCGGTCTACAGGCGGGCGAGAGGGGGGCAGCGTAGGAGAGGAGGGAGAAGGGGAGGGGACGCGCATGCGCTCGAGCTCATCGCGGCGTTGCGCAGGAGAGATTTTCGGCATGTCTAGCCCGCGTTTCAGAGGAAGAGTGGAAAGGGGGAGGGGAGAGGGGTATGGGAGAGGGGGAGGGGAGAGGGTATGCGCATGCGCAGTAAGGGTGGTCACGCCGCACACCACCACCACCGGATTGAGCTCCGCCTTAAGATACTTCGCATCTAAAAGAGCCAAATCATACGTGATTGAATCAACCTGAACCAGATCCATTGAACCAGAGCTGCGTCAACAATCGCGAGAAAAAAACATGCCTGCATCCAATCTTTCATTTGTGTCCTAGTTGCTTTGCTATCTTGTCTTTGCTTCCCAATTAGTTTTTATTGGGCGAGTTCGTACGTACAGCCGTGGCCACGTCTGTGTAGAGCGCGCGAGCAGCCGGTTTTTGCTCCACGGGGCGACACCTTGAGGCAGTTTCGGGCTCTGATGTGGTCAGCGTGACTACTAGATACTACTAGGCCGCGCACGCTCCTGACACAGCACGTCAGAGCCCGAAACTGCCGCAAGGTGTCGCCCCGCAGAGCCAAAACCTAGAGTTCCTGTATATGCTACCTTTAGGTAGCAGAGTTGCGCATCTGTCTTCCAACGCCGCTAGCAACCATGCATTGCGGAGAAGCTGCCGCTTGGGCCAATTTTTTTATTTCTCGACGCCTCCGCTGCAGCGAACTGAATTAACACTAGCCATCGACAGCCAATGTTTATCGCCGGTCTTCGACACGCCAGACAGGTTAATCGGCGACACGGTAGGCATGTCGCCTGCAAAAAACGAAGTGCGACTTCACCGCATAGCTGTGGTTGCTAGCCGGACCTATGCGCAACTCTGCTACCTAAAGGTAGCATATACAGTGACTCTACCAAAACCGGCTGCTCGCGCGCTGTACACAGACGTGACCGCGGCTGTACTTTGACGACATGATGTAGGGAAAAACTCGAATATACGGAGGAACAGGCCGACTTTCCTACTTTCTGCCGTTTAGTGTTTCTTTTCGAGTTTTTCGCTACAGTATCATGTCCTTCTTTCGTTCCAAGACAGTACATTTGAAAATGAACACAACTGAAATAAAGATCTTGAGCACCAATCTATTCTTTGAAGAAGAAGTAGTCCGAAAGGGTGCGGCATAAAATGAGCTAAGAATAACAAGAATAAGCGCCGAAGCATTTTTGAAGGCTTTCAACAGATGTCAAGAACAAGAAAACGCTGCCGACAGTCCAGAATGGTGCGCCTTTTGGCTGGAAGGACCGCTTGATCTAGTCATCGCCATTACAGCCATGCAACGAAGGACGGCACCGTGGGAAGCACGAGGATGGTGTTAATTTTATCGCAAAATAGTGCTGTATCGTTCATTCGTTGCGATTTAAACTTTTTACGAGCTAATTCTACCCAAATGCAATGTTCCACTCTATAAGAGCCAAATCCAAATTTTACTACCGAGTGCCGACGATAGTGGGCTATATAGATTTTAGCCGCATTTCTATGTCTGAGGTAATTTGGTGCATGAGCGCCCTGTTAAAATATGCTGGAGCAGCCCCAACCAGATTTGCAGCAGCAAAAAACTGCGTTTTTCTCGGTGGACCTGGCTATTTTAGAAAAAAAAAGAAAGAGTGCCACACATGTCTCGCACGAAGACAGGTTTCAGGACTGGAGAAAAAAAATAAAAGAACAGAACGCCGACTGTTAGCTACTCCTTCATAAGGGTACGCGCCTGTACGATCACCGAAAATCAATTTTGTTTACCCAGTGGCAGTCATCTTGGTGCCCCCCTCGATAAAATCTTAACACCAGCCACAGTTCCACAATTTAAACGAAACGTCAGGATTATCACAGCTAACGTTGATAAAATGAGTTGCGTTATCATATATACTGGACTCAGTTTCAAACAACAGGTGCAACACTATGGGGGCTAGCGAGACCTCTTGCAGTAAGCGCGTTCGTAAAAACAGATAATTTAACGTTTTTACCATTAGGAATGAGATTTATTCTTTCTTAGGCTGAGTAATGCGTGAACGTGTTTTGAGCATTAGATAAACTCAGTTATACGAATATCGATGTATCGTTACGCGTCACTTAGCGTTTGGTTTTTTTCGGTTTCTCGCATTTCATTTGCAGCAGGTCGCGACGCCTCGCGCGCAGGCTCGTGCTCGACTCGAGCAGACCCCGAGACTTGCGGAGTTATACATTTTGTTGACTCAAGTTCTTGCATATCTGCGACACCATTGCACCTCATCTCTTAAACTGAGTGTAAATGTAAACCTTCTATTTGCAAAGAGTATCGAACCTTCTTTCTCGCGTAAACCAAAGTGCGGGAGGCTTCCTTCGTTGGAGATATGGAGTAGACATCTATGCGCATGCGTGAATTTTGTTCCGCGCGCGGAAAGCGTCAGTTCCTGGCAAGCGGCCCACGACTGAGGACATTAAAGAGTGCTATCCGGATTCCAGAAAGTTGTGAAAAGACTGAACAACAAGAGTAGCGATATTGAATTGAGTTTCGCCGAAAGCATGGCGACACTCGAGCGGAAACCATCTGTAAGATTCATGAGGCTATCGGCGACGATGACATGAGCACCTCTCGGACACAGGAATGGTACAACCGCTTCACAAGTGGCCGCACATCAGTGGACAGGGAACCGGGTTCAGACAGAGCCTCAACAAGCCAAAGTCAGAATGTAACTGCGCAAGCGCGGAGTTTGGTCATGGAGGACCGCCACACCACAGTCTGAGAACTTCCGAACGAGATAGATGGAGTTATGCATTGGATCAGTATACGCAAGGATTTGGGCATGAGGAGAGTGTCCGCAAAATTGGTACCAAAACTGCTTGCAATGGAGAAGAAGAAACTCAGTCAAAAAAAGATTTATGCGATTCGACAAGCTCCCTACTTTCCTAACTGCAGGCTCCATGTGACTTGGCGTTTTTCAAGCTGAAAAATGCCGCCGAAACGAATCAGATTCGAGCCAAGAGATTTATATAATATTTGGGGTTTAACGTCCCAAAACCACCATATGATTATGAGAGACGCCGTAGTGGAGGGCTCCGGAAATTTCGACCACCTGGGGGTTCTTTAACGTGCACCTAAATCTAAGTACACGGGCCTCAAACATTTTCGCCTCCATCGAAAATGCAGCCGCCGTGGCCGGGATTCGATCCCGCGACCTTCGGGTCAGCAGTCGAGTGCCATAACCACTAGACCACCGTGGCGGGGCGAGCCAAGAGATTTGGAATGCGACGACCCGATTGATCATTCCTAAAGGTGCATGGCAGAAGTGTGTCCAACAAGGACGGGGGCGCTAGGAGAAGTGTGTCCATTACAGAGGAGATATATCGAAGGGAATGAGGGTTTTGTACCTTCTACTCAAATTTATTTCTCATGACCTAAAATTCGATACTTCTCGGACGCACCTCGTATGTATAGTCGACTTCGTCAATGCTCCCTACACAGATCGCAACCTGGTGAAGGAAATGGTCATTGCTCCTGTACACTAATTAATGACTATTCTTCCACTGCAGGCCATCCTCTCCCATCCGCGAATATGCAATATCTAGCTTCATTATCTGGATCATATGAATCTATAAGTACCTTGGAATATGCATGCGCTCCGCTAAGCGAGATTGTGCTAGAGCTACCCATATCTGCAGTTAACGTGTAATTAGGATGACTACATACTTGGTTATACCTCCGCCGCTCTGTCCCAATATACCGGGTGTCTCAGCCATCTTTAGCCAAGGGTTAAAAAATACAATATTAGAGGCAGGCGAGTGAAATCAATTGCAAATTGCTGACAGTCATCTTGTGCACTACAGACAATTTTTTGTTTGTTAATTAATTTGTTAATTAGGATTATTTAACTAAATCGCTAAACATTGACTTTAGGCGAGAATTGCAACTTTCAAAGTTCGAGAGCGTCTTCAGAAACGCCAATTGCATTATTTACTATAAAGAAAGTCTCATGTATACATTTTTTTCCAAGCTGCAAAGAAAGCCCGCGAAATACAAAAAGAACTACATGAGTAGCGCATTCGCGCGCAGCGAAGATGCTGCTCTCAGCTCTGGTTTGAGCGAACGAAATCAGCTGCGGCCACGACACGCGGGCTCCGTTGCAGCGGTAGGCCGATAAGTTAACGGTGGTTTCTTGGCCCGCGTCAGCCAGTTGGCGCGCGTGACGGTGCTAGTTGTACCGAGCGCGGGCCAAGAAACCACCGTTAACTTATCGGCCAGAATACAATCTGGCACGCATCTACGAAGTTTAGTTTTTCAACTTCGTGAAGTGTTCAGTAGCTTCCTGCATGACGAAAAACACCACAGGGGCACTAACGCACCTTATCGTACCTAATTTGTAGAGCACTACATGCACATCAATCTATTCCCAGTGTATTCCACAGAATAGAGAATTTTCATTACACTAAAGGGTTCGTTGATTCGGTGCAAAACGCTTATGTTCAGCCATAAAAAAGAAACTAGCGTGACTAAGACGACTGGTCGACGGCACCGAACCTGCGGTTAGATTGTTTCAATGTTTGCCAACCGTGCGGCTACATTTATCGGCATTGGTAACAGATATGTAGCACCATATAAGGGAAACCACGCCAGGACAAAAGTCACGGCGCTGATTTCTAAGCTGTGGAACTCGCAGAATCCGCGAAAACGGGAAGAGTGCAAACACGCGACTACCTTCGACCAAAACTGAAGTGAACACATCACGGTATCGCACTCAAGTTACCTTACTGGGTAGGCTTTGTGATGTATAGGACGGCAACATGCTAGGTGTCGACGGAAGCTGGTCGAGCTGAAAGAAGCGTCCCAAATTCTTCGCAGGAGCAAATAAATGAAAGAATAACAGGACTACTGCGTATTATTAGAGCACTGCTCTCATCATCAGATTTCTTTCTCTGCGAGAGTAACTATCTGCTGCCTTTTTGTTGGCCCGTTCTCCGTTACTATACTGAAGCGCGTTCCTTATATTCATATTGTGGTTCGGGCACGTAAAACGCGACGAATTGTTATTACTCTTGAAGGCTTGTTGTGCTAATGTCAGATTTCAGTATAACCACTCTTTTCTGAACAAATGAAACTTCGTTGGCACCTGCAGCGAAACACGAATGCTCCAACGAAAATATTACAACGCATAACTCACCTTCACTTAGAGCGCTGTTGGTAGAACCTCATGGTAGAGCCATGAGGCCTGGCTCCTGGTACGCAGATACCAAGCCATGCCGTTACGCAGATGCTCGATCGGTGAATCGGTCGTCCAAGCACATCTGCAGGAAGACGCGAAGTGCCCACCGCGGCACGAAGCCGCACGAATCGTTGCCAACACAGAGTTAAAGCGCTGTTACTTGTCGACCATGCGGCTTTGCCTTTTATACCAATGTCGCTCCTACACGCACGCGCAAACTGATTCAGGAATGAAACATGCGTCACGCTTTTTTTTTTTTGGCTGCTGTACGCACAGTCTGGTCTGACATGAACGCTATCAGAATCCAGTCGGGGTAATTTATTTTTTTATTTAATTTTTCGTTTTTATTTGTCCAGCAAGTGTCACGATTTCTTTGGGCTTATCAGGTGCCGATGCTGCCTGTACGCGGGACTGAAGAACAACGCACGCGCTTTTACGTGACCGTAGTATACCGACGTGCAGTTTACATGCCTTAAAGGAGGGGTGACAGAAAATTTGTGAACCTCTTTTTTTTTTCTCCCAATCAGTTTCGACAGTCTCGTTATTAATGGCAACGAAACTCATTTGCCCCAGCGCGAGACGAATGCTTATTTATATGTTCGTATATTAGGACCTGAGGCAGTTTCGATTTCGAAGAGCACTCCAGGGTCCCGTGACGTAGCCGGCCTACTCGTTAAAGATGTACTGACATAAATTTTAAACATTTTCGTATTGTTGCTCTAAATAAAAATTCGGCTGCCTGTAAGTATACTACTGCCTGTCGTAAGCCCGCAAAGAAAAAAGACGATGTGTCGAATCACCTTATCCCGAAGAAACACAAGCGGAGGAGCAGTGATAATCAAAATATTCTTTCCTGTATCTGCAAATTTAACCGTGTTGCTTGCTGGGCTATTTTGAGTCCTTAGAAGAACTGAAAATTAGCAACCTGTGTTCAGAACCTGCGCGAGAGCATGTACATCGACACCAATAATTAAAAGGGTAACCTACTCATGAAATGAAAATTCGCCGATGATGGGCTGGAGTGATTGAGATAGACATTCCTAAGTCATTACAGGCAATTGACCGCTATTCGTAAAGCGGGATGTATCCAACAATTGCGCATAGGTCGGCAAAAAATTTGGAGCTCACTCACTCACTGAAGAAATACATTTTGCTCCGAAGGCTCACGCGGACTCAGACTCACCAATTTTCGTCAGTCGGGCTCACTCAGACTCACTAAATGTTTTCTCAACCGGACTAACTCGGACTCAAACTCACCAACATATTACTCAGCCGGACTCACTCAGACTCAGACTCACGGCTTGACCTGTGTCTGAGTGAATCTGAGTGAGTCGATTCATGAGTCTGTTAGCGTTAAATTAGCTTTTTTTGGTCATGGTGCCCATGCTCTTTAACGCCAATATCTCACGTAATCGGTGCTCTACGATGCGCCTTTTGATCTTGCACCATGAAACACGTATTATAAGTGGCTTAAATCATGCAAGGACATTTTTATGAAATACGCGACTCACACGAGATATATTATAAAGAATTTCCCGTGAAAGAGGTTGCACGGGGAGGTCAACCCCCCCCCCCCCCTCACACACACACACACACACACACACACCACACACACACACACCACACACACACACACACACACACACACACACACACACACACACACACACACACACACACACACACACACACACACACACACACACACACACACACACACACACACACACACACACACACACACACCTCACACCTCTGATCAATAACTATTGAGGTGGCGCATTAACGCTCGTGCGTTGACATATGTGTGACTAGATTTGGGTATAATGGTAAGCCGATATAAGACTGGTAGTAATGCTGAAGATGAGTAGATATGACCATAGGTCGGCAATAGACGGTGTAGCCCACTCAGACTCACTCAAGAAATATATTTTGTGCTTAGGGCTCACTCGTACTCAGACTCACCAATATGTTTCTCAACCGGACGCACCTGGACTCAGGCTCACTAAAATTTTCCTCAGTCGGACTCACTCCGACTCAAACACACCAAAACATTACTTACCCGTACTCGCTCAGAGTAAGACTCATGGCCCGATCTGAGTTTGAATGAGTTTGAGTGAGTCGACTCATGAGTGAGTTTGCCGACCTGTGCAATTTCGTATTATTGGTAGTAACATACGGGGCTGAAAACTTGGAGGATAACAAGGAAACTCGAAAAAAAGTGAAGTACCGCGCAATGTATGACGGAAGAAAAAAATGGCCCGCATTGCGACATCGAATGATACGTAGAGGAAATAAGGGAACAAACAGGCGTTGCCGACATCCTAGTTAACATCATCAGAATAAAGTGGACTTGGGCAGGTCACTAATACGAAGGACCGATAATTGATGTGCCGTTAGTGCGGCGTAATGAATACCAAGAGAACAGAAACGAAGTCAATGACAACAGAGTGTTAGGTCGAGGTGATGAAATTAAGAATGTCGCAGGAATAAAGTGCAATCAACTGTCGCAGAATAGAGGGAATGGGAGATCGTTAGAGAAAACCTCAGTTTTGAAGTGGTCACTGAATAGGTTGAAGATGATGATAATTATGTTTATGATGCTCACAGAGGCGTTTCTTGGGCTGACCGAAAGAGGGCTTATCACAGCTGAATGAACAGTGTGCCCTAGCTGTTGAATATACAAGTTAACTGGATTTAACGTAACCTAGCGTTCTAAGCTTATGCCCAGATGAAATACGTCAAATCAGTTAAAATGGTCGTTTTTTAATTGTCAACTCAAACTGCTAATGGGATCGTTTACACTTAATTGTATTGGCAAAAATCAAAGCTCAGAAGCTTTCCATTAAAGCTGGTTCAACATTGTCTGTTCGGTGCACCGGTGTACGAACAATGATCTACACAAGTATGAAGCCTCTAATCATGCTGTGGATTTCCCAAGCTATGGCGCGAGGAAGAAACAGAAACGCGGATACCATGAGAATAAATTGCTTGACTCGTATCCTACGAAGTAAAGTGCACTGCACTGAAACATTTCACGTGCAACAGCAGCGCCAGAAGACCGCCTAGGGAGCAGAAGCAAGATTGGAGGGGCGGGATAAACATCCGCCGTGATGACTGCAATACGTCATCGCGAAGCAATAGCGTATGTAATCTGGAAAAGTTCACATGCGCATGCTATGCGCATGTGAACTTTTCCGGATTACGTACGGATTAACTTATGCTTGCAATAGAACATTCCCAAGCTTAATTTCGGCGAAGCCTAGTGCGTGACCCTCCCGCGTTAACGACGAAGCATAAATGTGTGGTTGTGTTCAACGGGTCGTATCTTTTTGCCCCCCAGTGACCCATGTCGGCGACTTTGGACTAATAAATGTTAGTACTGCCCTCTGACTTTTCTGAAGTGCTTATTGGTAGTATCGCATGACTGAATTTGTGAAGATGAGGGACAGCGTAGTCAAAGGCACCGAATAGATGTGATATAGAGGTTGTCTGAACAGGAAAAACTCAGAGGGTCCCTTATGCAATCGCCTAAGACGACTCGAAGGCGAAAACCATTTTCTTGTTCTTTTTCTTCTCGGTCGACGTGCTGATCCTCCCCTCCACCGTAACATTCAAAAGCTTTCCGAGTTCAACGTGCTTTTGCACTGCCTCCCGGATCGGAGGCATTACAAGCTTTCTGCTCCTGACATGGTTTTGCAGAGTCTCCGTGATCGGCCCGCCTTTAATCAAGTGACGATGCCCTTCGATGTCACCACTACGATGTGTCAAATTCTGGCGATCTGTGACGTCATGCTGACGTCATGTTACACTGAGGTCATGTGACTTTTGGTACGCCAACCACACACACACACACACACACACACACACACACACACCACACACACACACACACACACACACACACACACACACACACACACACACACATATTCACTTGAGTATCACGTGACTTTGAACCCACTTTTATTACTTTTTTTTGCATCCTTCAACGCCAACGCTGGTCTCGCGAAGTATCGAGAGATATTGCCAAATCTCGAAGATGCCGACGGTCACATTTCGCGTTTGATGAGGCATCTAAGGCTTTCGCCATAATAGGGGCCTCATACCGGTTAGCTGATGTTTCGATGGGTGGTAAATTCGTCAAAGGCGCCATATGTTTGAAAGGGTTGGTCATTGACGCCTTTGACCAAGATAGGCTCACCTACGAAAACATCGGCTAGCCTGCCTTATGCCCTTATTCCTCCCCTGCACTTCGGATATTCTCACTATGATCAGTGCGCACTACACATAAATGGGCAGTACACATCATTCTGTAGTGATCGTATCTACAAAACATGAGTGGCTGCTTCGCAGAAGGGCGGCCAAAATTTGATACAGAAGGTCATGCCTTTCTGAGGGAGCCGGGCTTTCTGCGCAGTGATCGAGTCACTGACTATGACACGCAACTTCAGTTAACCCTCTAATCTGAGACGCTCATTGACGACACTAGAATGGTGACGCAATGAAAAATAGCAATAAAAACATGCTGGGCCCATCACGTGAATATTACAACGTACTGAGGCTACAGTGTCCACAAGAAAGCGGAAAAAAAAAACTACGCTTGCGGACTCTTGCCGAGGCAGAGACAAAGAGTGCCTGAGTTGTCAGTGGCGCTAATATTCTGGAAATGCGGTAACAGGACAGTTCAACATGTTGCAACTCTTCCTATAATTAACTAATTTACAAAAAAATCATTCTTAAAATCTTAGCTAGATGGCATCTACAACTTTAGGTGCAATCGAAACAATGTCTTGCAAAGAACACGCACTTTTTTCACGGTAAACAAGCATTCATCACAGAGAACAAGAAGAGATGCGTTTCGAGACTCTTGCAGTTGCCTTGTTTACATAAGCAACAAAACGCTTTCAAAACGTAACAAAAGTTTTCAATGGATTTCGTGAAGGGCCTGTTAACGTACGCTGTCACGTACAGAAACACGTTTTTGTTTTCGTTTTTTTCCTGCTTTAAACAGGCCGCAATAGCTTGGTTTCGAACCATGACTTCGCACAAATCTGCAGACTAGCAGATATCCATTCAGGCATTGAGGTGGGATTTGTCAGTTTATTCGATTTCAATTCATTTTCAGAAACACTGAGAAGAAAGGCGAGGTTGGGCTGTAAATTGTGTACTGTGCTTAGGAACATAAGTTATTTAGGGCGTCTTTTATTATGAGTGTGAGAAAGGAAAGCAACACGGTTGAAACTATGACGCCTAATAAATACTTCAACGAAGCTTACTGAATAATAATCAGTATTCAAACAAATTTGTACCTTAGTTCTGTCGCTTATTGAACATGAAAAAGCGAAGTCTGTTAGCGACTGCAACACACTGCTTGGCGCTCTCACCCAGTTGTGCAATATAATGGGTTTGTAAACTGACGCCAACGAAAATGAGGGAAGTCAAGCCTGAGTGTGCATAGTCCGAAACGCGCGACCATCATCATAATTTAAGATTTTATTATTTCTCTAAATTAGCTTCTATGGTTCAAAACATGGCAGCGTGCTCGCCAACTTTAAAAGGAACCAGGGGAGGCCAACGGCAGTACGGTCGGACGAAAAATATTGAAGAAACTCGGAAAACATTGAATGAAAAATGAGAGGAAGTGCAGGACGCCCTTTCCAGATTCCGTCGTCTTGAAGAAGGACCGAGCCACTTTGCAGCAAGACTAGTGCCGATTCATAGTTGAGCAGCCGCCCGCTCGTCGCATGCGTTGCGGTTATCTGTAGGCGATTGCCGGTTTGCGCGCGGTGGTGAACGCCGATATCAGGCAGTTTACGCCAACGTTACTAGAACAAACTCAGTTTAAAAGCTCCGCCGGAGAGGCGGTCCGCGTGGCGGTCGTGAGAACTAGTGGCGCTGCAGTCACGTCTAGCTCCCGCGGCTGGCGCTTGTTGTGATCGGCGCCGCCGATGTACGAGCGCACGTGGGTTACAGCGTCGTCTGCGCTTTGTCCGCTCGTCATTTTTGCGACTGTTCTTGACCAGACTTAGCGTCTTGTACGAAGTGATGTACGAAGCGTAACGAGGGCGAACACATTCACAGTGCGGTATGCCGACTTGCTTTGCCCCGGGCTGCAAGAGCGGCTACCGCAACGACGACTCCGCTTCACGACACTTCTTCGGACCTGCAAAAGACCCTACGCCATTCAAGCTTTGCATCGCAAAGATAGAAAGCTTACTGCGAAATGCAAGGTCTGTGACGTTCATTTTGAGAGTGATGACATTGTAAAGCACTATCGTCGTGTCGTTGCGGGACAAGACGTTTTGATCCCACGTGGAAAGTGGGAACTCGCGCCAGGTGCCGTGCCGCGCTTGTTCCCAGCACTTCTACCCCACATTTCAAAGCCAAAATGTTCGGGGTTTAGGCGCAAATCCCCCCCAAAACGCACGGCGTCCCGCGAAAGCCCAGTGCCCAATTTGGAGGAGCCGCCAGAAATAGAACAGCAAAACGAAAGGCAGGCGATTACCTATATACGCTACCTAGACTGAGAGTTGCATCACACTAACATTCGATCAGTTGTCAGCTGTCGCTGTGCCTTCAAAGCAGTGGATTTTCGAGAGATTTTACGACGAGGTATTGAACAAGATGTGTGGAATATTTTACACTCGCGGGCTCGGGAACGGGCTGCTCAGCGCAAAAATTTGACACGGTATACACATAGAAAAGACGAGGACCAGCACTGGTCCTCGTCTTTTCTATGTGTACCGCGTCAAATTTTTTGCGCTGAGCAGTTTAATAATGGAATACCAACTAGCCCAATCCCACACTTTGCTTCGGGAACGGAGACTTACTTGTGCAAAAGATAATTGTGGTTGACGAGCAGTTTAACTGCGTAGTGAACGGCTACAGCACGAAACGCAAACGGCTGTCGTACAGTGTAAAGTGCTGTGGGCATGGAATATCTGCTCGGTGAAGTTGAAAAACTGAAGTTGAATACTGACGACTCTTCTAGCGACAGAGTACGCGCGAATGACTGCTCGGTGCTCACATCACGGCCGATCTGTTCGAATTGTTTAAGGCATCGTAGAAGGATGCGACGTAGAAAGATGAGACACCGAAAATACAACTATCCGCTGAAAAAAATTGCTCAGAGACGACATCTATTCGATATAATCGCACACTGAGATTTCATTTACCGAGTTCTCGTAAACTTTTCCGATTTTGGGTCAGTATCCCTTTAACCGTCGCGAAAACGTGTCTTGTAAACATTGCAAAGGATTGGTGATGTTTTTCGAGAAAGATTTTTTCAATAAATTGTAGAAACATGAGTACTGTTTTTCTAGAACGTTTTTGTATCTCGAGTAAGTACGCTTCTTTGTGCACTATAAAGGCTTTTACAAACATGTTGGGTTGTTCTTGGTCTAGATAAGATGGCAGCGGCTAAAATTGTGGTGGTAGTTATAAAAATTACTTTGAAAACCCTCATTCGCTTAGAAACTCCTATGTTTGGAAGTTAAGCGCAATGCCGACAGCTCAAATATTGTCACAGGGTCGTGACGTCGACTAAGGCAGCAGTCAGCAGGTCCGAGATGAAACTCTTTATTTGGCCGAACTTGTGGCCAGGAAACTGAAAGTCAAACTACAGCAATACACTGATAGCGGCGAACAGAGCGTTGACCGTCGATCAACTGACAAGCGGTCAAGCGCGTCGGCTTTTATACAGGCGCTATCGAAGTTTCCAGCGATATCGCTGGTGGCGGCGTTATCGCTCGACAAAGCTGGAACATTCGCGTGCAGCGCGCAATCATACCAAAACGAACTATTAAGGCTCTGTTATACTCCGACGTCCGACGCGAGCACCCGCGAGGACGTTGCGTTTCGTCACGCCGAGCCGGCGACGCTACGCCAGGCGCAAATCTGTCTCCGCTACAGTCGAGCCGGCACGAACGCGCCGATGCGATCGCATCTAGAGGAGCGCATGCGCAGTAAAGCGAAGAACGCCCGCGCCACCTGTCAGGAACCGACGAAACAGCTCGCGAAGCACGTTCCTGTACATGCGATTTCGGCGCGTCCGGCGCGAAATGCAGCAGGATCTATTCGGAGCCGAGCGACGCCCGAGCGCGCCAGCAGCCGTCGGCCGCGTCGGCGGTCAGCCGACGCCGGACTATAGAGGGCTGTTTTTTGCTGACGTAACGTCGCCGTGATGCGCGCACGCGCGCGTCGACGTTACGCTGGAGTATATCAGAGCCTTTACAGTCGCGAAGCTTCTCGAACACTGCTTCCCGGACAGCGTCGAGCGTTGATAACCGTCCTTGCTGGTCAAACCCGAATACATCAAAATAAAACAAGTGGGCGTGGAATTATAGACCAAACATCGACTATTAGCCAATCAATGAACAACGCACGCGGGCCAATGCATACAATCGACCTTATGCATATCCACCTAAGTATCCACCTAACTAGTACAATAAGAAAGTTGCCGCGCAGTTGCTGCCGCGCGCAACTGCGCGGCGGACCGCAGCGTTATGCCGTGGCAGCAGACGACGCGCCGATAGTGGCGCAAGACGGAACTGCAGCGCCGCTAGTTCTCGCGACCGCCGTTCGGACCACCCTCCTCCGCTGGCGGAGATACGGAGCTTTGAAACTGAGTTTGTTCTAGTAACGGTGGTTTACGCTAAGTTAGCGTTAGTGTTTGCGGCCCGCTATTTTCGTCACTTAAAGGCCAACTCCGGCGATTTTTCGAGGTCGATGGATCTCAATGAAACTCGCTGGGTACGTTCATTTGCATGTTTCCGTCATTTATGCCAAATTACAGGCTGGAGACATGCGCAGATTGTTTGCAAATGAATTTTAAAGATTGTCTGCAAACGCCCTCCTGGCTTCCCACAATTATTGGCAACATTGCGTCTGTGACGTGAGTATTGGGAAGGCGGCGGAAGTGACGCAGCCGAGGGCACCGCTAACTTCGGCGCTTCGGCTGCTACAGCGAGCGTCTGCTGTGCACAAGGTGACAGACAGCGTTGGTTTGGCCGGCGCTTCGCTGGTCGTCCCGGCTGTCACAGTTTTCATGCTCCGCGCCGGCGTGACCGGCATGCATTGCACGACTTCCGGTTCGTTCATAACAACATCTACGTCATACGTAGACAGTACACTCGTTTGGGTTTCGGTTTCGGTGTTGCGCTTTTTTGCTTATTTAAAATTATTCTCCAATTTGCCGAGTATTACTGCTATCGGGCCCGTAAGAGGAGCGTCTCAGGAACATAAAAGCACCATTACTTTGACATGGCCAAAAAATCGCCGGAGTTGGCCCTTAACGGGAGCCCGCAAGCGGTTAGCGTACGACGCATGCGCAGTTGTGCGAAAAGCGAACGCAAAGCTTTGCGTACGCTATTCGAAAGCTCCCTATTGTAGTCTGTCTTTGTGTCCGCTGCGCTGTCAGAGTGATAGCGGGAAATATGAATATTTTCAGTTGTCGTTTTCTTGCGTCAAATGAAAGGTCCAGCCCTCAAGAGCCTAGAAAAGGTAGTGCTAAGCGCGAGTGCGCCCTGAAAAAGTAATTACAGTATGTTTTTAAAAGCTAGTTTCGGTTCCTACTGTACCCTGACGTCACAACACGGTATGAGCTTCTCGTCACGTGCTCGCACAATATATAGTGACGTTTCCACGCACAAGTGGCCATTTTGGAAGTTTTGGAAGGATTGATTGTTGGGCGAGTTGGTAATTCATGATGAAAGCAATTAGCGCGAAAACACGTAAGACTAGACGAAGAAGGCTACAGTACAAGCGCATACTAACAAGTGAACTTTTATTAGAAAGATGAAAATATATAGGCAACCCAAACCACATGTTCACCACAAACACAACCGAAAACCTTAGATGTGCGCATCCAGGTATGTTATCTCTGCCTTAGTTAACGCAAGGGTTCCTTGCGTTAACTGTGGAGAGAGTAACGCGCAGCTGTTGGAGAGAGGGAAGAAGGAAAGTCGCGCATGCGTACTGTGAGTGCGGACAACGCTGCGTGCGGATTACCACGCCGCCTTACATACCCCCGAGCAAGAGATACTTCGCATCTAAAAAATATGTGATGAAGGCAGTCACGTGCGGGCCTCAGGCCGCTTGTTTTAGACACCTGGCTTATGTGATACACGTTGGTCAGCACTTTCCAGAATAACGCAAGGTAGATCATGTTTCGATGGCTCACGGTAAGTTTTGTAAATGCTGCATTTAACGGCAGGAATAGTGCTTTCGCCAACTTGGTTTTTCATTTGTGTTAAGGTGGTGTAGCGCGAAACAGGACACGCGTCGCTCGCCTTGCTTCGACTGCACCACATTTACAAAATACCACTTCATGTAATGAGCAAGGCTTTTGTACTGCACGTTATCTTCGTGAATGAAAGCGCAGCGCGTGCAGAAGTTCGGCGCGCAGAGCCGCCGTACAGGGTTCTGCTTTTGCGTTAGGCCCACGCCATGCATGAACATGCGCCGCCGGTATGTCAGGGACAGTTTTCAACCCCTATCTCCTCCCTGAAAGTGCATTGCGCTTGCGCGCTGCTCGACCATTCTAGCATTGAATGCTTGGATTTGTTGGGTAAACGTTGCGAAAGGCCAGCGCACAATCACAACATAGACGAATAAGAAGCACACCACCACAGCGCTGATCGGCGTTGTGCCACATTATGGTTTCTGTGCTCCACACCAGCGACCCCGTTAATCCTTGGATCATGTCGCTTTTGAGGCATGGCGAGTTGACGCCGCAGTATGGACGTCTGCGTTACGCCAAAAAATGTGTATCCATTACATTGAATCGGTGTACTTCATATAAAGTCTTATATGCCTCATCGAACGGGAAAAGTGATCTGTAATGCCATGTGACGCTCCCTCATAGTTCTTTTCCTTCGTCCATGTTCAATCCCATCAGTAACACACACACACACACACACACACACACACACACACACACACACACACACACACGCGCACACACGCACGCACGCACGCACGCACACGCACGCACGCACGCACGCACGCACGCACACACACACACACACACACACACACACACACACACACACACACACACACACACACACACACACACACACACACACACACACACACACACACACACACAGAGGGGGGCGCGCGCGCGAGATCCCGGGAAACACACCTTCTCCACATATTGCCAAGGGTAAAAACGTCGTCACAATCTCATAATTTTTTAAGGCGAAATCCTTGTATGTTTCACGTGAAACACGAAAGGCTGGCTTGAAAAATATAGTGACCTCTCAAGCACGAAGCTGTGCGCTAACTTCGTCTTCGCGGCATTCGTGTGACAAAAAAAGCAAAGCGGTGTTTGTGCCCGATATAAATTACACGGTAAAACAGTCGCACCCGATGGCTTTGGCATTCAAGCCGTCTTAGGCGAATCCATCAGGGGCACTGTGAAGTTTTTTCCTGGTTTCTAGCATATTCACGGTTCCCTGGTTCCTTCAAGCTATCGTGCTGAGGTAGCGACAATTTCTTTATCATAGTGTCGCGACATCAAGACAGATGCCGTAACGGACAGAATGATCGTGTCTTTTTTTATTTTTGCTTTTAAGTGCGTGTGAGAAGTCAGGGATGCGTGAGAAAGTACTATGAAAGAAGCAAACTTACGGGGCAGCCCAACCTCTACGGACTACGAACTGGCACAGATTCGGGTTTCCTGCGATGTTATTTCCGGCTTTTAGTTTTCGCGCTTTGCGAGTATTAACGTGAAATAAATTTCGCTATAGCCAAAGTGAAATGTAGCGATTAGCGATGCCGAAGATTGCCCTCAACCTGAAGAGAAAAAATTAAACCGGCAAGAGACAGGCGAACATATTGTTACCAACAAATACAGCGCCTGTTGGTAAAAAGACCTATTTATTCAAGGCGAACTTGTGCCCGTGAAATTAAGGGAAACAACCTTAAGCAAAAATGTTCCACGCTAGCTAGGTCGGCTTCGTCGACCTCTTCTTCTCGCCTCCAGTCACGAGCCGCTCATACCCTGAGCCGCCAGTCTTCTTCTTTTACCACGTGGTGTGGTGGCACGCGCAGTCCGCCGTTGCATTAGGCGCTTTGCTTGCCATTTGTTTGGCGGCATTTACAAACGCAGGAAGCGGCATGCCTCTTCGGAAGATGTTGAACAACTTGTGGAATTAATCCCCCTCCTAAAACGCATCGTCTGATGCGTCCAGAAGGCAACAGTTTTGAATGGTAGGACTTGTCTTGATGTTTGAGCACGTGTGTCGATGATGTTGTTTAGTGCCTTTCGTAGTAGGGCTTCATTCGTACTATATGTACGACTTTTGGGTGATTTCTTCGTCGTGTCGAGCGCACTTGGCCTTCAGGGATGACCTCGTAGTTTAAGGTACTTATTCGGTGAAGTACCTTGTAAGGGCCGAAATAGCGCCGAATCAGCTTTTCAGAAAGGCCACATGCACGTACAGGCGTCCACACCCACACATTGTCTCCGGGGTTGTAGATGACATCCCTTCGCCTTAGATTATACCGATTTGCGTCGACGCCCTGCTGTTGAATTATGCGGTGCCTTGCCAACTGTCGGGCCTCTTCTGCCCTTTCTATGTATTCGCTGATGTCAGCGTCATCCTCGTTCGTATTGCTTACAGGGAACATCGCGTCTAAAGTCGTTGTCACCGTCCTACGATAAACAAGTTGGAATGGTGTGAAGTGCGTCGTCTCTTGTACTGCGGTATTGTACGCAAATGTAGCATACGGTAAAATGCTGTCCCATGTCCGATGTTCGACGTCCACATACATGGCGATCATGTCAGCGAGCGTTCTATTGAGCCTTTCAGTTAAGCCGTTTGTTTGCGGATGGTAAGCTGTAGTTCTTCTGTGGTCGGTACGCGTTAGTTTCATTATAGACTGCATCAAACGGGCAGTAAACGCCGTTTCTTTGTCGGCTATGACAGCCTTAGGTGCGCCATGTCGTAATACTATCTGTCTGACGAAAAACTGAGACACTTCATTCGCGGTTCCCTTTGCGAGAGACGACGTCTCAGCATATCGGGTCATGCAGTCTGTCGCTACGACGATCCACAGCTTTCCCGATGATGAGACAGGAAAAGGTCCAAGTAAATCCATTCCCACCTGCTCAAATGGTCCTTTCGGGGGCTCTATCGGTTTCAACAGGCCTGCTGGCTTTAATGGCGCTATTTTGCGCCTTTGGCATTCTCGGCATGACTTCACATCACAGAATCAGAATCCAGTAACTTTGGCCAATAATATCTCTGGCGGATTCTCGATAAAGTCCGAGTAATACCCAAATGTCCAGCCGATGGGTCATCATGACACGCTTCTAATATTTCCGCTCGCAGTGATGATGGTACAAGAAGCAGAAACGTCTCACCGATGTGTTCGAAGTTTCTCTTGTAGAGGACGTCATTCCGGAGTACATAAGAACACAATCCACGGACGAAAGCTCGCGGTATCTTTACTTGCTGACCCTCAAAATACTGAATAAGCAGGAGCAGGTCCGGTTCCATTCGCTGATGACGGGCCATCTCGGACACATTGAGAGCTCCTAGAAATGGGAAATCTTCTCCATGATCAGAAGATGAAGGCTCGACTGGTCCACGTGACAGGCAATCTGCGTCATTGTGCTTGTGGCCGGACTTGTAGACGACGGTGATGTCATATTCCTGCAGACGCAGGATTCCGTCTAGCAAGTCTTCCTGAAGGGTCCTTGAAATTTGCCAGCCAACACAATGAATGATGGTCGCTGATCGCTCGAAATGGCCTGCCGTATAGATATGGACGGAACTTACTGATGGCCCATATAACTGCGAGGCACTCTTTCTCTGTAGCTGAGTAATTGGACTTAGCATTCGATAGAGTGTGGCTTGGGTATGCAGTAACTTTTTCTTCTCCATTCTGCCACTGAATAAAGATGGCGCCGAGACCCACGTTACTCGCGTCGGTATGGGTCCCCGTTTCCGCGTCTTCATCAAAGTGAGCCAAAATAGGAGGAGAATGCAAACGGCGTCGCAACTCAGAAAAAGCGTCTTCTTGTTCTGCGTGCCAGATGAATGTTACACCTTCTTTTGTAAGCCGTGTTAATGGTTCAGCGATCTTGGAAAAGTTTTCAACAAAGCGTCTATAGTAGGCACAGAACCCCAGGAATCGTTTCATGGCCTTTTTGTCTCGTGGCTTCGGAAGGTTTTCGACTGCTGTGATCTTTTCAGGATCTCGGCGGACCCCTTCAGCACTAACAATGTGCCCGAGGAACTGAAGTTCGCGAAATCCGAAGTGACATTTTTCCGGTTTTATAGTCAGAGCTGCCGCGCGAATGGCATCCAGTACTGTTCTTAATCGCTGCACATGCTACTCGAAGGTAGAGGAAAAAACCACTACATCATTAAGATAGACGAGGAACGATTGCCATTTCAGTCCGGAGAGGACAGTGTCCATCGTCCTCTGGAAAGTAGCGGGAGCAGAGCATAAACCAAAAGGGAGCGCTTTGAACTCATATAGTCCGTCGGGTGTCACAAATGCCGTCTTCTCGCGATCTCGTTCGTCCACTTCGATCTGCCAGTATCCGCTCTTTAGGTCCAATAATGAAAAGAAGTGAGCGTGCACATGTGTAACTTATCCAAGGTATCGTCAGTTCGTGGAAGTGGATAAAGATCACGCTTCGTTACGAGGTTCAGTTTCCTGTAGTCAACACCAAACCGCAGGGTGTTGTCCTTCTTTTTGACTAGCACTACGGGTGACGCCCACGGACTATTGGATGGTTGTATCACGTCATCCTTGAGCATTTCTTGTACTTGCTTCTTGATGGCTTCCCTTTCTTTTGGCGCTACTCGGTACGGACGTTGGTGTACAGGTCTAACATGTTCTTCGACCACGATGCGGTGCTTTGCGACGGGAGTACGTCCGACTGTCGACGAAGTGGAAAAGCACTCTGCGAATTCTTTGATCAGGTTCACAGTCTGCTCTTTCTGTGGTGATGACAGCTCTCTGTCAATGTCTATTGATTGGAGGACACTGCCTACTGTCGCAGAGGCTGGTGGTGCTTCACGAAGTGTACAAACATCCGCAACTTGCACATATTCATTCAGGGATGCTATGGCGGTTCCCTTCGCAACATGCTGCACCTCATTTCCAAAGTTGGTTAATAGCACATCCGCACATCCGTCACAAAGGTTTACTAGACCTCTTGCCACGCGATGTCTCTTTTCTAGTAGCAGTGTGATGTTTCCATCTGCTAGGCCATCACAATCACGGAAAACTTCACTTTTGACAAGAACCGTCACACTGCAACGGGGCGGCACGGTGACACCTTCGTCCAGAATACGGAGGGGTGAAACGATGGGTTGCTCCGTATTACACATGGCGACGGCATTCTCCGTAGAAAACGAAACTTGAGATTCTTGCAAGTCGATCATTGCGTCGTTTGCTTGTAAGAAGTCCATGCCTAGGATCAGCTCACGCGAACATTCGGGAAGAACAATAAAGCTGCCGACGTACATGAATCCTCTCATGCCTATCGTTGCGGTGCACAGTCCCACGGGGCTGACTAAGTGCCCTACGGCAGTACGTACCTGAGGTCCAGTCCATTCAGTCAGCACCTTTTTCAACTTTGTGAGCACGCTACTAACCACTGAGTAGTCTGCACCAGTGTCTAGCAGCGCAATAGCCTCGAGGTCGTCTATGGTGACTAGCAGTTCGGAGGTAACGTCACCATTACTGCACTTGTCTGTCGTTGTGCCACTGCCGTTGTCCGGCCGGGGCAGCGGTGGAGGGTCTTCAGTTCTCCGAGTATCAGCAGCCTTGCCTCCACAGGTCCCTGGCTCTAGTTTTCCCGTCGTGGGCTGGGGGAACGACGCCTCGGGAAAGTTGATGACGGACGAGGACTCGGTGACCGATAGCGCATCGATGCTGCCGACCTAGGTTCACGTTGGTGAGTGTCCTGAATTGTATGGCGCGAAGATAAAAACTCTTCGATTTCGTAAGGGCGCTCACCGTTCCGAGGACATGGTGCATTAACTGGGAAGCCACGCAGTCCCACTCGACGATACTGGCAAGCCCGATAAAGGTGACCTGCTTCCCCACAGTGGTAGCATAGGGGCCGCCGGTATGCAGTACGCCATATATCGCTTTTACGGGGTCTTGCTTCCGGCATAGGTGGTGGCGTATTGCGAGGAAATGTCGAGGGCATAACGGCAGCTTGGCTAAAGTTCGTGCGTCCGAGGTCCTGTCGTGCAACTTGTGCGTACGACAACTGAGGTTGAGGTTCCGGTTGTGAGGTTCCAATTGCTTGCCTCACTTCTTCACGCACAACGTCCGCAAGTGAGGGCAACGCTGGAGGACCTTGGGTCAGTTGCATTTTCTGCAGCTCTTCCCTTACAACAGCCCTCACCACTTCCCTCAGGACGTCGATGTTGCTGGTGAGGGTTGCTGACATCGCGCTAACTAAGGAGACGCTCACGTCCCTGTTGTACTGTCGTGCACGCTGTTGTAGTGCCTTCTCCATCGTCGCTGCCTCGGATCTAAACTCTGCAACGGTGCGCGTCGGATTATGCACTAGGCCTGCAAAAATCTCCTCCTTTACTCCGCGCATCAGGTGCCGCAACTTCTTCTCCTCGGCCATGTTTGAGTCGGCTCGGCGGAAGAGCCGCGACATGTCTTCAATGTACATGGCCACGTTCTGATTGTTCCGTTGGTTCCTCCCTTGAAGAAAAACCTCTGCCTTTTCTCTGCGGTCTGTGTTCGGGTAGGTAACAAGCCCGAACATGCCATGTCAACAAGGACGCTTCGTGGTTTTCAAACCACGTACGCGCCGAATCCTGCAGTGCCACATAGACGTAACGAAATTTCCTGGCTTCGTTACGTCTTTTTGAGAAACTATGTGTGTAACAGGAAGCTAAGAGTTCATTGATCTCTCAAGTTTTCGGGCACTAAGATAATTAATCAGGGGGTGGCACAGGACTCAATCTTGGGACCATTATTATTTATTCTCTATATAAATGATCTTCCCCAAAACGCTTCACCCCCACAATGCATGTTATACGCTGATGACACAACTGTCTCGGACTCCTGATGTATCATTGACATCGTTAATTTATAAATTAAAGAGTGCATTAGGTAACATTACTACGTGGTGCCACAATTATCACTTGGTCTTAAATCCAAACAAAACTAAATACATGGTCCTCCGTTCTCCTCAACGGCGACCACAAATTTGACCTCAGGTGACTCTTGACTCCCACTTCATTTCGACTAGCGACTGTTTTTCCTTTCTCGATGTCTACCTCGATGAACAACTAAAATATCACAAACACATTTCGCAAGATAGGAAAAGACCTTCTTTCGGTATAAGAGCATTAGTAAAAGCTGGGCATTGTCTGTCTACTCCCGCTCTCCTTTCACTTCATCACGCATTCATTCACAGCCACATTAATTACGGCATTGCTGCCTACGGCAACACGTATCAGTGTCACTTCTCATCTATTCAAGAAAAACAAACCAAGTTCCTGTGGATTATTTCTAACTTTAGTCGCCATAATAATAATGTCATAGCATGGAGAATAAAGTGCTTACAACTAATGATTTATTCACCCTCAACTTAGTTACCATGCTTTTCAGGTTAATTAATAAAGATCTCACCTACGAGTTCACTTTCTTGGACTCCTTGAAGAATAATAACGCTACTCGTTTTTCTCACAAAAATAGCTTCTTGCTGCCTAAAGCTTTTACTAATTACGGTAAAATGACAGCATCGTTCTGTGCTATGAAAATGTGGAATTCCCTTCCTCACCCCATCAAAACATCGTCACATCTTACTGCGTTTAAAGAACTCTTAAAGCTAATTTTCTAAACGAATAATTACATGAATTATTGATAACGCACACTGTGTTCTTTCAGTGCTTCTATTTTCTTTCCTATTTAATTAGATATGAACATTACTTGGAACGCAGTTTTACTGTACGTGCTCGCTGTCGTTTAACTGTTAGTACGAATTTGTATTTCTTATCCAATATATATACAATTAGAAACCAGCTCTGTGTACTTATAAACTTTTATGGTTAATGGCTCCTATTATTGTAGTATTCTTTCTGTGTAACATTTGTACCCATTTTTTTGGTTGGCTTAGATATTCTTACATTTTTGTACTTATTTCATAATTTCTATCTAATAATGTACAGAGGGTCCCGGTACGGTATCCTGACCCTGGAACCCTCTTCTCTATATCCGTCACGATGTAATCATAATATGCAAAATAAAGGTTTCATTTGATTGATTGATTTGGAGAGAGAGAGAGAGGCAAGCAAATGCAGGCAGCATGGCTCTAACTAAGGGGAGGTGGAGTGGGGAGGAGGTTTTAATTCCCCCCCCCCCTCCGACTTTTTTTGTGTGCTCTATCTATTTGGGTGATGCTAAAATATTTACACGCCTTCAATGCGCCAAATAGTTGCCAAAATTTTTAAAAACTAATATAAAACAACTAATTTCAAAGACTATTTTAATTATGTGTATGCTGTGAGCTTGAATCAGGCACGAACATAACCCAGTATAAACCTTCAACATTACATCCGTTCTAAACGCCCCTGCCCCTAAAAATTTCCTGGCAGGCAGATGCCGCCAGCGCAGCGTGGAGCACGGTATGTTTGGTGCAGCTAACGATAGTTGGAGCGCGATTCAATTTCACTAGTAAATTTCTGTTTCACTTCTGCCTGACCCGCGGGTCGAATACACTCAGTTGGCAGGTCCGTTTTAACGGGATTCCGTTAGAGAGCTCGTTTCGCAGAAATTCCGCTGTCGGTGACGGCGTCGTTTGTGAGCGAAACATCGTCCATGACCGAAAAGTCGAGAAAGATGCAAATAAATAAACAATAAAAATCATCGGTCCCACTGAGTATCGAACCCCGGCCGTTTTCGGGGCAAGCAGGTGTCCTACGACAAAGCCACGATGTTACTTCCAACTGCTTCGGGAAAAAACACTACATAAATGCCATGTAGTGGAAGGAGTCGTCTCAACGCATTTTGTTTGGCAGGTGTCACGAGGAAAATGAGCCCATTCGGCGATTTGTAGGCGCATTGGCGAAGGCATCAAACTACGTTTTTTACGCGACGCCCTGCTTCGAAAAATTCCGGGATAGTGCACCAATCGCCGCTAAAAACAAACACACACATACTCGCAAAGAGCTCGAAAAATGGACAACTATGTTCATCTAGCGGAAAACATATCAAGCAAACAGCGAACATTATATAATGTGCTTCCATCTGTGAGGCGTTATGAGAAACATGCCTCGACTACAGCAGAGCCTCTATGGTTCCGCCATTCTAGCACAGGGAAGTATTTTAAATCGAAAACCTGTACCATTACTATAGATACATCGCGCGCGCGCGTGTGTGTCTGTGTGTTTGTATGTGTGGGTGTGTAACAACACACATTAATAAGTATGCTCGTAGTGGCTGAAGTGCGCCCTATAGGGGCCGGATTTCGCTATCGCGTTCAACTCTTAAAGGCGAAGCTTAATAGTCCCCCAATTTCTTGCCACATTTCGCACGTGGCTACGTTCTCACGCGCGTCCATGAAATTCGTTGCCGTATGCTTACCACGTACGGTTGTACGTGGTAACCGAAGTAACATAGTGATGTTGCGTCGCAGCTGGAGAGGTGCGGTAGCAATTCCAGCTTCAACGAAATATCCAATCTGTGAATGCAGCAATTCGAGGCTCTTTTCGTGCTTCCAATTCACTTCAGAAAAAGAACGATTAAACTTTCATTCAGTTATGCTACCTAGTTTTCTCACACGGAATGCAGACTGTGGCACATTTAGCTTTGGTAGTGTTGCAAAGCAGACATTTCGAATGCGAATCATCTGTGACGCTACAAGAAACTGGTGGTCGTTTCCCACTGACGCGACTTCAAGAGTTGTGAAAAATTATGAGCACGTATCAACCGCCTCACTAGTGGCGCGCCCTTTGTAATCGTTTAACGATAAACCATCGTTTCGAGAGCTTCAACTGTTTGATACGTTCACTTTTATCCTTACCACCGAAAGCGCATGCGCCGTCAATCCACGTCGCACCACTCTGAATGGGCGTGAGAACACTTCAGACACCCATGAGACATGGCCGACGAAAGAAACAATGAATACAGGCCTCCCAAGTTTTCCAGAGGCACTGCCAAGAGTACAAGCCGTGCAGTCTCCGAGGGTGCTTCGTCCACTGCAACCGATTGCACTTGGTAAGCCTTTCTAATTTTCGAAATCTTCATTAAGTTATGCTACCTATTTTTATGCCACGGAATGCTGACTGTGGCCCATGCAGCTTTGCTGTTGTTGTAAAGCAGGTATTTCGAATTAAAATCTATGACACTGTATGAAAAATGTTCCGCAAGCTTTTCAGTCCGGTCTATTGCAATGACAAGGTATATGAAAAAAATTATGGACTAATTTTATATGCTTATATTTTCCGTTGCAAACTCGGAAAAGGAAATTATTACATCGGGTGTCCATTTATTCCAATGTCATGACATGGCGCCAACAGCAGCTGTCTGATGAAGTGACGGCTGCCCCGTCCTGCAAGACTACATGCAAGTGCAGGAATATCTGTCATCTTTTTAATATGAGCGGATAGTGTGGTTTGATTTCATAGATATGCAAACATAAATTATGGCATGAAAATAATTAACAATCATTCGAAGAGAAGTTACTTTCGAAAAATGTACCTGACGACTTCCTTAGCCACAAGCGCCAAAGCTAAAAAAAAAAGAAAACATCGCGACAACGAGAAAGATGTCTCGAACATATACGATTAACTGTTGTTCTGACTGGCCAATAAGACATATGTGCCGTTGCAATTTATTAACTATTTATTTTAGGGGCGAAGCTCCTTAAGGCGGCACCCGTTCGTCCCTCGTAGTCGTCGTCGTCGTAGTAGTACTAGTAGTAGTAGTCGTAGTCCGTAACAAGTCTTACGCTTTGACCTCCAAGGTGGTGCCGGTGGGAGATTTTTCCTGTGCGTTGTTGAACAATAAAAAATTCGCAGCGTGCGCGTTAACTAAAAGCCGAATTCTTCTATCTCTCATTCCCCATTAGCAGCCATTGGCATGTTCCAGTAGGAAACGTTAGTAGAAGTGTAAGTGTTAGCTAAAAGCCGACTTCTTCTGTCTCTCATTCCCATTAGCAGCCATTGTTTACCTCCAAGACAGTGCCTGGTGAGATTTCTGCTGTGCGTGATTAAACAATAAAAATTTTGTTCAAAACGCCGTTGATTGATGAAATAAACCAACGAAACACGCCAGATGTTTTGTAAAGCAAAACGAAAGAACGCCAGATGTTTCTAAAGCAAAACGAAAAGACGCCAGCTGCTTAACGAAAGACGCCAGATTTTCTAAAGCAATGGTTTTCTAAACAATGAAAATTCACAGCGTACATGTAAAATTAAAGTGAGCTGCAAGTCGTCATAACTCATCGAACCTTTAGTATAAACGCGCCCGATCTCACGTCGGTGATGATGTACTGGGCAGAATTCACGGAAGATTCACGGTTTACCGATGAACCTCCGCAGCTTCGCCCACTCATCATCATTCACTCCGTGAATATGCTGTGATTTTTTATAATCTAAATGAAGTTAATACTGCGTGTGCGTAGGCCAAAGTTACTGCCTTGGCATCGAATCCCGGTCGAGGCGGCCGCATTTAGATGGAGGCAAAGTGCTAGAGGCCCGTGCGCTTAGATTTAGGTGCACGTTAAAGAAGACCAGATGGTGAAAATTTCGGGAGCCCCCACTACGGCGTCCCTCGTACTCGTCTTGGGGTTTGAACTAAAGGAAAAATTGGGGGACGTACACGAGGAACATAACTGTACCACGTGTGTTCACTTTTGTTGCTTTTGTTCTTTTACGTCATGGTAATACTAAGCGCTATACATCATGGACGTCCAACATAGCGTAATGCGTAGTTTTCTTGAAATTATTCTGTTCACACCTGGCCGCGAAGCATTAAGTTCGGGAGAAGCTCAGATATCCGCCTTTGGATTTTACGTGTCATTACACAATTCACCCGATTTTTGAACATTTACTGGAGCGTTGATAGAACTACATGCTCTAAACATGCTCTATAACACCTGTCTTCACCTCTTCCACTGTATAGGATTTTTCTTGTACACCCTATCCTGAGATATATCTTATCAGACAAGCTTCAGGTCTTCTACGATCATGTCGAAGGCACAATTGTAATGTAACTTGATTTTGCTATTTAACATCTATTTCCTGTTTTGGGACAATAAAATAGCATATTGTTAATTTGTCCCATTGATCCGTGAGGTTTCATTTATACAAAGCAGTAAGGACGCTGCCGCTTGTACAGAAAGCATTGACCGTACTTCATTCGGTACCGGATTCCTTCTCGTATAGCTGTGACTAAGCTGGTGCAAGAATGCCCCCGCTTAAGCAGTGACCTCAGCTTCTTGTCTCTGCCGATTTTAACGTTTGTGTATTGCTCTTTTGTAAATTCAGTTGCCCTATACAACACAATACAATACAATACTGTCGCAGCGTGTAAAAAGGGCTATCCTGTCAATAGGTGGCGTGTCGCTGTCGACGATGTCCTTCAAGATTGCTATAAAACTGTCAATTATCTACGGGTGTCGCGACAGTCCGCTAGCTGGCGCCACCTAGGCTCTGGCGCTGGAATAACATGATCAACTTGCATGCAGTCTGAATCGAAGGCCGTAGTGGGAAGGGGGTCCATCTATTTCGCAACATTGAAGGCTCTCTGCTATGCGCGCAGAATAACATTTCCCTCCTTCATGTAGACACCAATGTCTGCAACTCCCCATCTTTGTCTCTTGATGTTGGCGAATTGTTGTACGACACCTTCAATGTAACGTGGTCACTTAAGCGGACTTTTAACTTAAATTAGACGACTTAAGACCTTTTAACGACCACACTTCACAAATCTTCGTTAAATATAATGTAATAAAGTTAGACATGCTTTACGAATACTCCTTAATAATCTCCTTCAGGTCTGATACCATTAAAAGCCGCGGTTATACAGGCAGTTTAGCAACCAAATCCTTCTATGCGCCTAAACCGACACTCTGAACATTGGTATTTTCCGAGGCCACGACCTAACTACGGTTTTGAGGCACTCTGTTATTGCTTGCCAAATACTCTAAATAATTTCAAGAAAACTTGTGAAAATGTACGCATTCTCTCTAATTCTTCTATTTTAAAGATGCTTTGTTAAATATTTCAATAAAAACATTTCCTTTTTGTAGAACTTATTTTCATTGTTTAGCATGTGCATTGTTGGTCTGAATTGTGCTTAAATTTACTTTGCTTTTGCCGTCGTGTTTTGCCACAGTGAATCTGGGACGTGGGGCATTGTCGAGCTGTTTTGATGCAGCTTATTTTCCCTGTCCCAACCACACACGGTAAAACTGTATGCGGAAAATAAACTCAACAACTCAAGTCAACAACTCTTGTTTGGTAATCAGATTGCAGAGTGTTTCATGACGTGCCTCCAAGGCGCCTGCGTATGTGCGTATTTGATAGCCTTAGGTTGTGAAAACTAGATCCTGCGCAACAAAACGTTCAGGACAGCGATTGTGACCCATAGTGGGCGATAAAAAAATATCGTTTCGGTATCGCTATATCAATGCCGGGGCACTCTATGTATGCTCGCATCCTTGCTACAGCTAGTCTTGAAGGACACATGAACACCTGCATCTGGAATTCAGGGCTTACAACATCAACTCGTGTAACATGGTATTCGCAGTTTTTTCCGCTCGCCCAATGTTTCACGTTGCTTGGTTATTCCAAAGGGGGTATATTAAAGCGAAAGCGGAAAGCAGAGGCGTCATGCAAAAGTCGCTTTGTATCAAGCACGCACACCAGTTCTCTACCAGTGGTTTATTGTGCCATCATGCCGATAAGTAGTGGCCGAGCTGATAGCGAAGCCTCATGCTTGTCATTGTCCACGTGACACAACGCGTGTTTAGATAACAAGCGAACGGCTGCTTCAATGCACGCTTTGCTTGCCACAACATGTGTTACCTTGCTCCATATTCTAACATGCTTCCCTTGTAATACTTATGCCCTTCTGCGGATACTGCGCGACATTTCGGCATAGGGTTGCTTCCCTGCTCAAATAAGGGCTACGCGTACACTTAATGCGATCGATAATTTCTGCCTGTAGGCTTCCTGATGGCCCCTCGAATATGCCGCTGAAGGTGCTCTGCAACCAGGCTGACGGCACACAATTTTTCGACTGCGCTGGTGTGCCTTGAAAATATGCACCGCCTTGTGCGTGATTAATGACGCTACTGCGTGCGGTCGTCGGAGACACATTCAACCACCGTTGCAGATGCGCTACAAGTGAAAGGCCCCAGGAATCACTCTTGCAGCATACATTTATACATAATAATATATAACAGATATGTTACATTTTAAAGCTTTTCCAATGCATCTGTACACTGTACAATATTGCTTGCGCACAAGGTGGCACAGTAATCACCTACACTTAGGCGCACAGTATGAAATATACAATGGTTTGATTATGTAATCACTTCGAAGACAGCATCGCAGCCAACTTAGCGTCCACACTCCAACAGTATTGCTTTTTTAAAGTGTCATAACGCCATACCTCCATTCATGTAGGCGAATTCCAGGGTACTCGGGCCAAGTTGATTTAAAAAATGCAACGAGATGCGAAAGTGTAACGAAAGTCATTTTCTTAGTGGTCACTTCGCGTTTGCTGTCAAGTTTGTGGTGGGCTGTGGGCTAAAGTAGTGAAGAGTGATTGCATGGAATTACTGCATAAGTTCGCCAATGTGAATTTCTCGCTCTGAATTGCATTTGCAAACGTCATGCGGAAATATTTGCCGGGCCGCTATGTCATTCCTAGCCGCCTTCAGTTTGTGTCATATCTGTGCCGGCGAAATGCGAAGAAAGAAGATGCGAAGCGAGCGAGTGCCAACTCGTCTCACGCACGCGACAGCAAAACAGAGCACTGCTCTCAGATATCAGTTAGTTTAGGTTACTGGATAAAGCAGGCAGCCGAACTGACACCGACGCCTTATCACTTTTCGCGTCAGGCAAGTGAGTCAGCGAGTAAACGAAAAAAAACGGGTAGTAAAGATGCCTTTATCTTCCCGCATCAGTTCACCATGCTGTTAGCGATTTGGGGAGCGTGTTCCACTACCCAGTTTATTTTTATAATTGAACATCGTGTTCAGCGTGTTGTAAAGGGGCTATACATATAAACCATAATATAGTCGGGAACAACATTAGAGGCTGCGGCATTTCTTCCGGAAAGGCGTATGAATCTGAGCCTGCATCGACGGGTTCTCACTATTAATTGATAAGCCCGACGTCCGCTGACTTCTGCCTCAGCTCATGAGTGAGACTGCATATTTGGACGCGGGGGCAATTGGTGGCGCCACTTAGGTCATCTGGCGAGAGCTCCATGTTGAGTTGTATCCGACAATAATTCCGGCACATTCATAGGGTTCGACTTGGCCCAGAACTAGAGTTAATGAAGCCTTGACAATGATGTGCTGGCCCTGGTGTCCTAGCGCAAAACTCTGAAACGGAAACCTTCACGTCTGTTTGTCATTCATCGTTCGATCGCAAAATAATTTTGAGATTTCCAGAAATGTGTCACTGCAAAAACTGATTTGGCTGACTCTTGCATGAACGAAATTGTCACGTTGTGAGCTAGAAAGTTGTGGTCTAGCAAGAAAAGGCCAATGAACTATAACAATTCATCCTCTTTGCTTACTGCACTTCGTCTTCTTCGGCATTGAAGTTCGGGTTGTGACAATGAATGCATGAAATCAAACACGATTGGTTCGGATTGCGGTACTTACACGTCGTTCTCTTAGCGCAATGTGTGAGCGAACCCTTTTTGCTAGGCACGTGTTTTTAGCGCTTAATATTCTGGCCTCGGCAATCACGCGCTCTCAGGGGCATTTGTTTTCTTTGTTCACAGACACGAACGATACTGTAAACAACAGCTTCCAGCAACCCGCTTCAACTAGTAGCGGCAGCTACGTCGCCGTTCCCAGCACAAGCAGCGCAGGCACAGAGGAAGAAGCAGGCATTGCGGAAGACTACGCGAGGTAAGCCCCAGTTTGAAGAGTTCCTCTGAATGTGCAAAATCAGAGACAGCGCGCACGCAGCCATGCAAATCGAGATAGTTGAATTGATATGTAACTGCATCTTCAGTCGAACTTCTGATGACGGAACGGCACAACATCATCTGCTGCTTCTGCGTAGGCTGTTAATGCCAGGAAGAAACTTGAGCTCCTGGGCTCTTATCAAAGGACGTTGAAACGGAGAAATCGTTTTCCTCCGCATTCCACAACATTGATTTCGTGCTTCCAGGGTATATAAAAGAAAACGCTATATTTCAACAATTTTATGGTGATTATCAATTTGTAGCCTAATTGAAAGCAACCGAACGTTAGTGAGGTATGTATCAAGATGCCGCATCTACGACGGAAATATATACAAGCACAAAAACAGCCGTATAAGATTACACATATGCGATTTTAAATTCGTGCTTTTATTGACTAAAATGTACGCTATCACTGAGTTTCCAAAACAAGCATTTTTTGATTAAGGTAACCAAATTTGTAGAACCGAAATTTGAGAAAGTGATCAGCGGCATCCTTATCGAGGGCGTATGCTATAAGAAGATATTTTCAGTTATATGATTCCCGAGGTTTCAGTGTTATGAAACAGTCGTATTTGCGTAATAAATTTAATTTTAGAGGTGTACATGGCGCTGGAAGTAAACTTATGCACAGCTCGTAAAAACGCAAGAGTTAAGGATCACCGGGTCTTCATTTTTTCATCCGGCCTGTTCGGCTTACTTCGAATGACAAAAAGTTTCCCTCTATGGCACTATTCTTAAAAGTACAGAGCACGCTTAAGTTGGGCTTTTGCCTATCACTATTTCGATAGAAATATCAGTATGAAAAGAACCGAAACGTTGTGTAGTCCTGTGCGAAAGTTATGCAAACTAAAACTTGGTTCTCAAACTCACGCGTAGCTTCCGGCGTTGGGAAAACGATGATGTCAGTTTGTCTCACTTATATTTTTTTTAAGTTCATATGTGAAAGTCTTGCCGATGCCCCAGTGTGGGACGAACTATGTTAGAAGAACAGTACCATGTTCTCGGAACTGTCATTGAAATGTGCTCGGTAATGAGTGTATCCAGTACGTGCAGGAAATCACTAAAAGTTTAGAACGATCCATCTCATTTTTAATTGAATTTAAGGCTATCGAGAAGACTTCGTTAAGGAGGTTTAGAGCGAAGCGTGAAGTGGACATGCCCTGGCCTGAATCACATACGGCGGCGTTACCTGAGAACAGTGGGCCTTCATCCGACAAGACACCAGATTATGATTTGTGGCTCTATGGGCCCCACCATAGAGCATTGTTGATGTATATAGCAGAAGCCGGCCTCTACCTGTATATTTAACTATGTATGCCGTTGGCAAACTCTCGAAATTAAAAAAAGGAAAGGTTAATCCGAAAAATCATGGTTTAGAAAACGGTGCTGTATCCGGGGACCGATTAGTGACAATGACGTGGAATGAAAAAAAATTATCAATATCCCTGTTTATATTTTATTTTCTGATGCTGGCCAATTCATATTGATGGCTGCTCGAAGCTCTTGGTATATTTTAGAAAACTGAAGTTTTCAGGCAGCCCTTGATTATAATAAATATTCACACCTCACTAAAACGCGCTTATTAGGACACAGGTCTCGAACGTCTGGCGGCCGTCTTGGGCAATTGCAGTCATTAATTACACAGCGCATGGACTTTTGATAATGTATCTTTATGACCACCGTTCGAAGCAGCTCATGTTTTAAACTACCCTGCTATCCGACATATTGTGTAATATTGCTTCTTTGTCGAACCGATAACTACAGAGATTCTGAATGGCAGTAGGCGCTAAGCGAAGAATACTGCTTCTGACTACTATTTAGGGACACTCGCAGCGTCAAAAACATTCTCACTATCGCCGACATTCAATATCACGTTGGCTCTCTGGGACGGTACACAGTAAACCACTTTACATCCTTAAGTGGGGTTGCCGTGTCTATAACTAAACACCCTTACATCCTAGGAAAAGGGTGTTTCACGTATCAAAACATCCATACCATAGGGTGTTGCCACTGGCCTAGCACCCTTATCATGGGGTGTTTCCATTGGTCTAAACACCCTTATCACTGAAAAATGTGAAAAAAAATCTACCAGTCGGGGAACACACACTTACCGGTGACATTAGCATACAAGGTGCACGCACGCGCCAAACCGCACACACAACAGAGTGCACTGTAAAATACCACATGGACGGAGCGCTCGTGCTACACAGCCTTCCACTGACCATCTGGTATATATAGCCATAGTGTCTTAAGCCGCCGTTCACTGCCGGTGGAGATATTCCTCTTCCGTATAAATGAACATTAAACATTAAGAGAATAGGCGTAAATTTATGCTACGCTTGTAGATAGCCCTAAAAGACACATATCGTTTAATCTAAACTCGCCTAAGATCCAACGACATTTTAATCAGCGAGTCCCAGTTTTCATCTGGCACGCTGTGGTATGGGCCATGGTTGTTTCGATAACCCATAACACCGTTAACTCCTAAAGGGTGTTTAGTTGGGCGAGTGAAGCGAGCACACGGCAGCAACCAAAGCTCTTAATGTTGTTTGGAGGCTATGGCGTTGGTCAGCAATGGCAACGCCGAAAAAGAAACATGGCGGCAGCCATCGAAGCTGGTTCGTTCCTTCTCGAATATATAAAGTCGTTGTCGCACGCTGTGTTGAGCGCGATTTGTAAGCCCACGCATCTGTTTTCGTTATATTTGCGTCTTGGCGCTTCGACCGCGTTGTATTGGTGACTATGTTGTACTTTTTGCAAGATTAACTCGCACATTCTCGGGGACAAGGTTTACCAGTCGTGGCTGAGCAAAGAGCTGAACTCAATGAGGACAAAGCGCACCTCATACTTTGCCCTTGGCGTGAGGTGACAAAAAAGCGACAGCAGAATCCACCGGATTATTTGCTGCGGTCTGGACAGTGAGCAAGTCGCAAGCGCGAGTTCGGATCGAAGTTTCCGGTCCTGTCTGCACGGGCGATGCCATGCTCCTTCACCACCATAATTACCGGGGGTTATCGAGAAAACAAATAAAGGCGTATGCGGTACATGCCAATCGCGACTGGCGTATCACGTATAGCTGTGACTGTGCTCGTGCGGAACAAACGCAGTTGTCTTCACGTTCTCAAATTATAATGCAATTGCAAAGAAAACTAGTTTCCTGCGCAAGCCCTGGTCTTGCTTCAGCTTCGTAGTTTTCACCCTGCTGCAACCGGCTTGTGAGAATTTAGAGCCCTTCCCACTGCTTGGGAATAGGGAAGGCCAGCGAAGCTGTCGAGTGTGTACTTTTTGCAACTGTAATGGGACAGTCTTTGCCTGTATTTTAAAATTAGAGTCATACAGTGAAAGTTCAGGGTTGCTTTAGAACACGTCCGACAGAACTGAACACGCAGCACTGGAAGGGTTTTCCATAAACTCTTGCCGGGATCTCAAGGTAGCATATCGGTGAAGCTTTCCGACTGCGACGCGTCGCGCGAGCGCATGGCTTCACCTGCCCGATCGTCGTCGGTGACATTGGCTCGACAGCGACCCGCGCACTCGCGCTTCAATCCTATGTTTGAAAACGCCGCCAACCCGAGTGACGTGGAACTTAAGGTGATGAGCAAAGCTTATGATAAACACGCGCGTGAAACTGCAGAAATAATAAGCTTTGAAAGAAACAACAAAATCAAACATGATATTCAAGGCGTCTGCGATAGCGCGCGTCTGCGTGCTCCAACACAACATGGCGGTGATGTCGGGCGTGTTACCACCTTAAATATTGTCTGCACGAGTACCCTTTGATCCTAGCACTAGACAGTTTCGCTCTAATGGTGCACTGGTACTTAGGGAATGGTTGCTGCAGTGAATACTTTCTGTATTACGAAGAGCTTTATTTCATTTTTCTTGCACACTGTCAGCGAAGTCACAGCGTCACCTTCTTTCTTGGGTACCCGTACAGTTTATTATAAACATATTTCCGTAACCTTCGAATTCGTGGCGCTACACATCCTGACAACAATAAATTTTGTAGCAGTTGGACTCCCGATCACACCTGTAATGCGAAGAAGTCGAGCAGTACTTCAAGACCTGGGCAATACTCTACTCTTCGGTATGTGGAAGATATTATCGGCTCCTTTTCTAAACAGATACATACAGCTCACTTCGGAAGGATATCAGTACGCCAATGGGTTCCTTCGTAACTGACAGCTCCCTTGTTCAGAGATAAAAGTCCTCAAAATAACTTGATATAACAAAACACTCAAGGAGTGCAGAGGGGGAACAGCGCAATAACGGGACGAAGAAAAAGGACCACCAACACATTTTTTCGTCCCGTTTTTGCGCTGTGCCCCTCCACATCATGTACCAACTGGCCCCTCAGAACACCCTTCTGCAATTTATTACTCAAATAGTATACTAACAAAGGTAATCATTTTTCTACCGTTCTCTATCACGATGCATGGATCAGGTGTGATTTCTCCATTAAAATACGAAAGCGCATCCGCATGAAGTTAGTTGCGGAGACTTGGCCGCCGCGGTGGCACAGTGGTTACGGTGCTGGGTGCAGCGGTTGCGGTCGCGGCTTCCATCCCGGCCTCGGCGGGATCATTTTCGATTTAGCCGAAAATGCTGGAGGTTCCGTGTACTCATAATTTGGCGTGCGGGAACCCTCGTGGTGGAAATTCAGCTCTTCACAACGACGTGCCTCATGATTTATATCGTAATTCTGGCACGTAAAACCCCAGCGATACTCCTATTATTAATGCGAAGCATTTCTTAGCGAACTTCTGCGACTTTGAGCGTATCTATCTATCTATCTATCTATCTATCTATCTATCTATCTATCTATCTATCTATCTATCTATATATCTAATCTATCTATCTATCTATCTATCTATCTATCATCTATCTATCTATCATCTATCTATCTATCTATCTATCTATCTATCTATCTATCTATCTATCTATCTATCTATTATCTATCTATCTATCTATCTATCTATCTATCTATCTATCTATCTATCTATCTATCTATCTATCTATCTATCTATCTATCTATCTATCTATCTATCTATCTATCTATCTATCTATCTATCTATCTATCTATCTATCTATCTATCTATCTATATCTATCCGCCTAGACTTTGTGCTCTCCTGGCCGTTTGGTTAATCGGATGTATACCAAAATTGGTGTGGCATAACATGACCTTATTAGGAACATAAATGACAGGTCATAACATGAAAATCATGACATGTATGTCATGAACAGCATGATTTACATTTACAGGAAGGTGCACACTTTATCTCCGCGCCCGTTCTCGATCTACAGTACATATATAACATCTGCACCTGTCAAATTCGTCAAGTCATAAAGAGGGTTGTTAAGGAAAGAAAAATAAATTGTGCAACAGCGGCACGTCTTGATCGCGTGTCGCACGTTATACTGACAATTGCGAAAAAAGGAGTCACATTGATGTTTTAAGTGTTCTGGATATATGAAAGATGGCACTGCAGGAAGAAAACCCGTTTTCTTGGCAAATCCCTCGAGGTCGGTGTGAGCCAGTGACGTAGGACATGATCATTATAATAATCATCAGGTTGGGGAGAATCTGGTTGGAACACGATCGTCTTAGTAACTTACCTTTACTATTACCACTGCTCTTGTTCGGAATAAGAAAATACACGAGTACATACTTCAAGTTACCACGCAATATGGTCTTCGATGAACGAAGAAAGATGCAGACTTGGGCGAGCTTAGGATCACACATGGTGACAAGATACAGCGTATATCTATTAGCGGGATCAGAAGAAAGAGGGAATAACACAGGACAGGCACTGACGGTTTGTCGAAACAGGTCAACTGAAGGTCAACTGAAGGTTTGTCGAAACAAAACGACAAAGTTTATGCAAAAAAAAAAGCTTTAAGACTGCTCATGCACGCTTAGTCACGGACACGTACGATCTCCTTCAATATAAAAGATTCTCGAGCTCGTACCAACAATTCACGAGTAATCAGGAAACGTATATTATTCATCGTGTAAACACACGTACTATTTTTCACAAGTTTTTCTGCACGAAAGTTGCCGTTTCTTTTTTTTTTTGCAATAAACCTTGAGTTCATAGGAAGCGCCTGTCCCTTCGTGTTGCCTTTTTCTTTTGCCCCGTTAAAAAAATTTACGCTGTATCTTTTCGCGAACGATGTACCGGGTACTACGTCTTTCAGTGGAGGTCCGCAGCTCATGTGCATACATGTGATTTCATGCACGCACAGACGACACCGAGAATGGAAGAGCCGCCTTCCAGCTTCCGATCTCCAGCACGAGATACGAGGAAGCAATGCCGAGTACGAGCGATGGAGATATTGGAGCAGCACCAGACGTCTTGGGAACCGACATGAGGTGAGGGCCATTTTAACGCGATAGCGTTCAGGAGCTGGCTTCACAGAAATTCCGGTGCTGGTATCGGCGGCGTCTTTGGTTGTGAGCGGTAAATAGGCATTCTTTCTGAGCAAAAATTCGAGGTAGATGCAGGGCAAATAAAAGGAATAACAAAAAATCTTCCGTTCGAATGGCACGGGGGATTCGAACCTGCCACCCCTTGCTCCGTGGTGCTTTGGATTTAGCCGCTCGGCTACCACGTATACATCCGCATACCAACGGCGAGCTATTTATATACACCATTTAGAGTTGGTGGTACGCATATCTGAGGTTATTCAGCGGCTGGCCACAACACCCGCGAGATGCGTCAAAGGGCCCATGGCCGCGCTTTTAAACGGGACCACCCCGCCGCGTAGTCGTGTCCGCGTTTTGTCGCGCCGCATGCGTGGATATTGGACCCGGAGGGCGTCCGCGCTTTCTTTCCTTGCGGCCCCGTTTAGGTCTCCACCGAGAAACGATAAACAGGCTAGCGATTGGGAAGGCGATACGAACACGGTCCAATTACACCAACGCGTTCTACTCTTGAAAGCGAAGCTCCAGGGCCCTGAAGTTTTTCAGGTTTTGAATAAGGTTATCTCCTTAAGAATGAAACATATAGTTTTACCAAATTTCTTAAATGTTTCCTTGGTGACACAGGAGTAACTATCAATAATTCTTCATCCATAAGGCAGTTACAGGATATCAATAACGAAGGCGCTTTGTAAGCTGCCCAATGAATGCTATGCCATGTGTGTTCTCTCACTTGTTTCATGCGAAGCAGAAGGAGCAGACGCTGCTGCAGCAGTTGCAGTAGCAACAATCTTTCGAGAACTCGTGCAAGTAATGTGGTCAAGGCAAAGGCGTTAGCTGTTCTGGAAGATGGCGCGAGGTGGGCATTCGGCACTGCCGCCTAAGAGGCAAGTTAAAGAAGTAATAAAAATAGCAGAACACGCAGCAAATGACATAGCGTTCATAGCGACACGAACTATTTTGGAAATTACCACGAGCTTTTCCGGAAATATATATTGCAGTGAACATTCGCTTTCTCAATACCATAACGAGTACGCCCTCACGCTACTACGGGTCAGCTCGCACAATATGCGGCGAATTGAATGTCATTGGGTGAGTTCATCGTCCCAGAGTGGATATAAAATGGCTGAGAATAATCATGGTGACCGAGAGAGACTATTGATCGTAACTGCTGAAATAGTACGAGTTGGGCAAGTTGGAGCCATGTTTCGATTAATGATTGTTGGCATGTTGGAGCCATGCTTCGATTAATGATTGTTAACACATTTGACGGTTATTCTGTGTATGACGACTGCAATTTAAATTATTCGCTCGTCTAATACGGCTCAGTTGGTGCATCTTTGAACTATTTCTGTTTTAATGTCATCAATAATGTAGGAGGGCTTAGAAAAGGCGCTAAAAATATTCCAGCTTCGGCATGGCAGGCCTTTTAGGTCAGGCCTTAGACTTGCACATCTGCCGGCACACCCCACACATTCTCATCAGAATTTCTATATTTCACGTTGAAGATGGGAGAGAATACACCATTATACTACGACCACGTGTTTCCGCAGTTCTCATTGTGTCGTTCTCGTACAAGTAATCACTAATACTATACGCATCAAGGCAACAAGGAGCTTTGTGCACATGCCGCCGCGGTGGTAGAGTGATGGCTGTGCTTCGCTACTGGTCCGCAAGACGGGGGTTACATCTCGGCCACGGCGGTCACATTTCGACAAAGGCGAAATGCAAGATGCCCCTGCACGTCAAGGAACCCCAGGTAGTGGAAATTTCTCGAGCATTCCGCCACGGCGTGCCTTAATGATATCGGGGTTTTCGTGAGTGAAAGTCCGAAATTATTACTTCTGTTTACTTGCGATCAAATGTTTATTTGTCTCTGTGTAGACAAAAGATGCCGCTCTCCTTCCCATAGGTCAGCAAACTCACTCATTAGCCGACTCACTCAGACTCAGATTGGGTTGTCAGTCTAAGTGTCAGAGAGTCCGGGTGAGTAATGTTTGAGAAAAATTTTTGAGAAATGAGAAAAATTTTTGTGATTTTTAGCCCGAGTGAGCCCTACGCAGAAAATATAATTCTTGAATGAGTATGTGAGAGCTCCACTTTTATTGCCGACCTATATATGGTCCTATCTTTTCATCTTCAGGATTACTATCCGGCTTATATTGGCTCATGTTTATACTCACGTCTACGCACACTTCTTTTAACACCCTAGAGTTCATACACCGCCTCAATATTTATTGATCAGAGGCGTAACCTAGGGCAGGGAAGGGGTGCCTTGACATCCCACCGCAAACTGTTTTACGGGAAGTTCTTGATAAATATATCTCGTGGGAGTCACGTCTTTAACGAAAATGTCTTTACTGGATTGAAACCACTGATAACTCGCATTTAAAGGAACGATATCAAAAGGCTCCACGTAGAGCACCAAATATGTGAGACATTGGCGTTAAAGAGGATTGACACCAAGATCGAAAAAGCTAATTGTACGCTAACGCACTCATGAGTCGACTCACTCAGACTCAGATCGAGTTTTGCGTCTTAGTCTGAGTGAGCCCTCTTGAGTAATATGTTGGTGAGCCAGAGTACGAGTGAGCCCTAAGAGCTAAGAGTTCTTGAGTGAGTCTGAGTGAATTCCATTTATTTTTTTTTGTCGAGCTATGCTCCTTTCTTAAAATCAATGAATACACCTTATTACATTTCTTGTCCGATTACACGCAGGAATGCTGCTGCTGACTCCACGGAAAGCGAACAGCGCACAGATATCAACGATGTATACGGCGACGTCGACCGCGGCGACACTGCATCAGGGTAAAGGCCCCACAAATGCGAAATGTGTGAAAAATCGTTTAAATACAAACATAATCTCGTGGCGCATCACCCCACGCATACCGGCGTCAAGCCATTTCGTTGTGGCATATGTAGTAAATTGTTTGCACGGAAGGATTCTCTCACATCACATTCTCTTACACATAAAGACGAGAGGCCCTTCGAGTGCACGAAGTGCACTAAATCCTTCACGTATCTAAGATGCCTTCGTCAGCATGAACGTCAGCATACGTGAGAGGAGCGGTATAAATAATAACTATATATGTGGTCATTCTTCGGTTATACTGCTATCTCTTAGTCTTTCTCAAATTGAGGAAGAGTAAGAATTAGAGAAAAATACCCAAATAGGTGCACGTTAAAGAACACCAGATGGTCGAAATTTCCGGAGCCCTCCACTACGGCGTCTCTCATAATCATATCGTGGTTTTGGGACGTAAAACCCCAGATATTATTATTAGAAAAATACCCAAATCAATCACTCCGATGTATCAAGAACCAACAGCACTGTTATAAGTGCATGTATCCTTTCACTAATAGGATTTGTAAGAACTCATTCGCGTAAAAAAACAATACGTAACCGCCTTCTTCGCTTGGATGAACCGCGATTTCAGTGCCGCGCTGCGGTGTGCCTTTCAGAAGAAATTCTTGACCATTGAATAAGATCAGTGCTAATTTCTGTGTTATGTGTGCGGCAATTTTTTAAAAAATTTGTTTTAATTCACCTCATACCTTGTGACATGTACACGTGGGCGTTCGTAGCAGTGAAATATGTGTGCATAGATCAATCGTGTAGGCCAACTTTTACTTCGAGACTTCAGCGAGAAGCAGTGCAGAACGAGCAATTGTACTCGCGCTCTTTCTTAAATCAAATAGTTTATTCAAACCACGCTTGTTAGAAATACTTTTTATCGTGAAAAACAGCTCGGCGAAATGCGCGTGGTAAACAATGTTGACTGCCAATTGTGAATTACCAGAATTAACCTCATCGCCTCATGAGTATGGAATGGTGCAATTCTGGAGATCACTCCCACTGTTTGCTGTTCGGATTACTGTGTGAATGTTGTTGTGCCAAAGATGCTTCTGGATCGGCCCAAATTGACTTCATTTGTGTGTTGCGAAACGAGAGTTGAAATGTCCCTGCAGGAACCTCTGTGAACATTTTATTACCAATTTCTGCTGTGACATTTGGTTCAATCTAGTCTTGTTTGCTATAATTATCCAGATACAAGTGCTGCAAACATGATCGTATTATTGTTAATTTGAAGTTTTTTGTTCCTCTGCCCAAAATATTTCTCCTCAAAGTTGAGGCTAACATCACAAGGTGTTTCAATGTGCGACAAACTTACACTGTAAAGTTTCATATCTTCGTGTGACCTTGGAAAGGCATTATGTAAGTTTTCAGGGGCAGTTCAAATTTTCATGCCAGTAGTCTGTTCTGACACGGTGATGTGTACCTGGAACTGCTAAGTCATTTTACCCTAACGTGACAAATGCATTTGTGCAAGCGAAGAATAAAATGAAAAGACAGTCTGAAGGTATAGTTATGGTAGCGACTTATTTTCCCGGTACCTTGGTTAACTATAAAAGAAAATCTCTCCGACGAATCATTGGGAAGGCACCGCTACATGTGAACTAAGGTGTACACACGAACATATAAGAACAAATGTATGCGGGAAAAGGCTCACGCACTGGATCAAATTTCCCGAAGAAATGTGGGCTACGGGACGGGAAAGCATCAACTACCTTGAAAGCTAGAGGAAGAAATTCGGTGGAACCCCACACAAGAACTATAGAGGAACTACCGCCACGCCGGTTATATCCCTGATCTTCAACATTTATGGGTGGTGAAGTCTTGCGTCCAAAGAAGATGGAAGAAACAAAAATGTTGCCGCAAGTTGAAAATGTGCTTAGCCATGTAATCTCGCAAAAAGTCAGAAGCATATGCTATGCTACAATACCGACAAAATTAGAACCGTTGCTGCGACAGCGTGCACGAAATGCCGAGAAACGAAAAGCGTAGGTGATGCTCACAAACGTGGTAGGTCGGAGCAATGGCCAGGGGGCAACAGATACAAAAACACGCGCATCGCCACCACGGCAGGACAGATAATATTGTCGAAGAGTTCGGAAGAAATACGCCGGAGACACGGTCACCGCTTTCACTTCGCGCGGCGAATACGGGGGCGACGAGAACGAGCAGATGCACCGTCACATTCAAATACTTTAGCCACTCGGAGCAATCTGCGGCCTATCCAGAAAGACCACCCCACAAAAGGACAACGTCACGAACAAGATCCTTCGCAACATAGACGAAAAATCGACTGCGGCGATACAACCGATTATGGAACGAGGCAGGTGTGCATCTTGAGTGTAAATAAGCCGAGATAACTCCCATACCCAAACCTGGAAAGCCGACGCTTTTCGTCATAACTCGCTAAAGTCTTCCCTAGGCAATCTTTTCGAGCACGTTGTTCACAACGCACTCTGAACAGACTCAACAAGCACACAGAAGAGAAAGAAATCCTACCTTCGACCATGTATGATTTTCTTGCCCAGCTCTGGGCCCTCGCAACTCAAGGAGAACATTTTGGACATTACGCCGAATAGAACAATGGGTGCCTTATCGACTTTTTGCGTGAAGGGAGCCTCTAAAACGTCTCCCACACAACACAAACCATGCACCTCATCCATCGTATCTCTGAACAGACTGAAAGAAGCCGCCGTAGTCAAGATCATCCACGCGCTGATTAGAAGTAGTCTCACCTACAGCACCCCTTACCTTACCTTCTCAAGCCGCCACCTACAGAAGTGGACACATTTTTACGGCTACCCTATAAACAGGCGCAGGAACTTCAGCCGTGAACATCCAAGAGACGCCACGAGGAGCTCGGCACGATCAACGTAAGTGAACTGATAGAGTCGCACTTGGTGATCCTGAGTGAACGGGTATCGCTAACGGGGACGGGAACTGCCCTACGACAGCTAAGCGACCCCGTGCGATTCAGCGAAAGTGCACTGAAAAAATGCATGACCCCCGCCCCCCCCCCCCCCTTAGTGGAGCTTCTCTACGTTACGCCCGCGCCCGCGAATATGCATCCTGATTAAAACAATGGCCGTCGATGTACTCGCGCGTAATGCTTACGAAAGAAGTTCACCAGCTCTCACGAGGTCGCCGCGGCAGTTTAAAACATGTGCCCTACTTGAAACAACCACAATAGTATGATGGACGCCAAACCAGCCATGGTGGTCTAGTGGATACGGTGCTCGACTGCTGACCCGAAGGTCGCGGGTTTGAATGCCGGCCGCGGCGGCCGCATTCGGTGGAGACAAACATGCTGGAGCCCCGTGTACTAAGATTTAGCTGCACGTTAAAGAAAACCGTATGGTCAAAATTTCCAGAGACCAACCCCACGGCGTCGCTTATAGTCATATCGCCGTTTTGGGACGTGAAACCCGAACTATTATTGTTATGGGTGCCAGGTCACGATTACCTTGCTGGGAACAATAGAGCCAAAACCTCGGCTAGAGGGCATACTCCCCGAACTTCACAGCGAGGCTACGATGAAGAGGAGATTTCGGAATCGATAACGAAACAATTTGACGCAATAGTTCAACATTACGGAGTGCAACGCCGGAAATATGCCTCACCACAAGACTCGCATGCGCGCCGGAGCAGTTTCATGGAGGCAGCTACAAACCAACGCCTTTCCACACCGCACGCCATATCACTGCATCTACTCCACACAATACCAGCAACAATCCCCAGATTACAATGCCCCGGCAACGCTCTACCACGCCCCTTGAGCGTGTCAGCTCATGAGCATCAACTCGCCAGCCTACACCTGATTGTAAAACGGACCCTAGCGAACGGGGGGGTTTCGACCCTCTCCCACGCCTAGCCATGTCCTAGCCACGCCTAGCCACGCCTAGCCGTGGCTTAGCCATGTCCGGGGAAAAGGGGATCCTGGCGGTTGAGCCGACGCCGGATGTTTGGACCTTTAAGGCTCCCCGGCAGAGGCAACACACCCCTTTGGCCCCGGCTTCACGTAGACGGCACTTCTGGGCTGACCCACCCAGGGGAAATCGGCAGTCGCCTCTTCCTATCTCTCTCTCCCACACGTCTTCGTCTTTCTCTCCCACTTTTAGCCTTTCCTGTCTCCTCCTCACTTCTTTTTACTTCCGTTCTTCATGGCGGCAAGGGTTAACCTTTTGTAGTTGCCCAACCTTGGGTAGTTATATTTAGTTTTAGCGGCGATGTATGGCTGGCGACTCCAAGTGTTTTACCTTGTAGCGTCCCCTTGTTGGGCTCGGTGGTGGGTGGCCACCATCGCCGCCGAACTTCTAACGCTTGACATGGCAAAATCTTTTCCCCCTCCCAACGATCGGTCCCTGAAAAGGAACCGCACCGATGATAGGTTATAAAAAGAACCCGAACTGATTGTGACCACTTTCCCCGCTTTCTGATCATACACTCTCTTGCAGATAATGATTCGGTTTCGGCACTGTCTGTATTCCTGATCGCGACACTTGAAAACCTGGTAGGCAAAAAGTATGACGCTAAGAAACTCTCATCTGGTAATCTTCTGGTTGAAGTGACCCAGAAAGAGCACTCAGACACCCTCCTGAAACAGAAGTTTGCTCACTTGAATGTGTCCATGACCCCCCACCGCAGCCTGAACATTGTCCAAGGCGTCATTTGACAACGTGACCTAATGCGAGAGACCGAAACTGACCTCCTCGAAGACTTCCGAAACCACGATGTAGTCGCCATCTTTCGTATCACCATCAGGCGGAATGGTGAAGAGGTGGTGACGCCCCATATCATCTTGACGTTTAATCGCTCCACCCTGGCCGAATCAGTGAAACGGCGTTCACTCACTGTAAAGCTCGCCCCTATATACCGAACCCTAGAAGGTGCTTCAAGTGCCAGAAGTATGGACACGGTTCTAACACATGTCGTGGAAAACTAACATGTGCGAAGTGTGTGCCCACGAGCACCCTACCGAGAACTGCACCAGTACACAAGCTGAGTGCCCTAACTGTCACGGGTCCCATGCCGCATATTCTCGGACATGTGAGATGTTCAAACGAGAAAAGCAAATAATACAGTTGAAAGTGACAGAAAACATCACATTTTCTGAATCCCGGAAGAAGCTATCTCTTCTCTCCGGAAGATCGTACGCTGACGCAGCGCGCCGGGGTGCCGGGCGCTGCGTCCAGTTACGGTGGCCACACAGAACAGCTTTACTGATGCGTGTCCACCAAGCAGCCCCCGGCTGCATCAACAACCTTAAAAGTCCCGGAGGTCAATTTCTCACAGACCTCAGGGACGACACCCACAAATGAAAGGGATCCTGTCCCTCTTGACAAACCTCTATCAGCCTCCGCGTCTCCAACGGAAGCAATGGAGGTGACACCTTGATCCTCAGCGCCTCTGACGCTGACGGAATCCCCCAAAGTGAGGCGGAGCTCTTTAGACCGCCTCAAAGGAAAGAAACATCCTCCAGTCCAGCCTCCTCGCAAAGGCGGTGAGGTCTGAATAAGTCGCACTCCTCTCCTCACTCACAAAAATGGCTGCCGAAACTATCATTCAGTGGAACTGCCGAGGACTACTTAAGAACCTAGACGACATCTATGAAATACTTGCAGAACACCAACCTAACATACTTTGCTTGCAGGAAACGCACTTAAACCCAACACACACAGATTTTTAAAAAGATATGTGGTATACCGAAAGGACAGGCAAGGCACTGCCCATTCATCTAGCGGTGTCGCTATCGTGGTGCAAAAAGCAGTGCCGTGTCAAAGCCTCAATATACTTACTGATTTAGAGGCAGTTGCAATACGAACCCTAATTTTTGGTCGAATAATAACTGTGTGTTCGCTATATATCCCCCCGGACTACCACCTCTCCGTTGAGGAATTTGAAAAACTCATCGACCAGCTCCCGCATCATCCATTCCTGTTGGTTGGAGATTTTAATGCGCACCATCCTCTATGGGGATGTAGACGAACTGACTCCCGAGGTTCGTTAAGCGAAAACTACCTCCTGTCCTCTGGCTCCTGTATATTTAATAAAAAAGAGCCAACGTACTTTAATGTAGCGCACAACTCATACACAGCAATAGATCTTGCAATCGGCTCTCCCTCATTCTTGGCAACCACCGAGTGGGCTGCTATTCGAAACCTCTATGAAAGTGATCATTTTTCTGTTTGCTTAAAACACACAGGAAACACAAATCCGCTAGTAAACTCTATCAGGTTTAGAGAGCAGGGTGCTGACTGTATGAAATTCCGAGAACTTTCAAATTTGTCGCGCTCATCAATTGAAAACCTAGGTATTGATGCATGCCAAGCCTTGATCACACTACATATTATACAGGCAGCAGAGCAATCTATGCCACAGACATCTAACAAGACACGAAACAAACGAAGACCATGGTGGAATGCGAAATGCAAAAGTGCCCTTGATAATCAAAACAAAGCATGGTTGAAATTCTGCAGGTATTTTTCAACTGACAACTTAGTTAATTTCAAATGTGCCAAAGCAAATGGCAGGCGTACCCGACGTGAATCTAAACGGCAGAGCTGGCAGTCATTTCTCTCCTCAGTTAACTCCTACACTGATACGCATTAGGTGTACAACAGAGTTAGAGCTCTTCAAGGACAGAGTATTCATCCGGTGCCTCTTGTGAGTACCGCTGGTGATACACTGGAACACCAAGCATAAGCCATAGGTCAACATTTTGAGTGTATCTTCAGCTCAGCACATTATACAGACTCATTTAAGTGACACAAGCTTGCTGAGGAACATAAACCTATCCGTGGTAGAAGGCCAACCGCAGGAGGGTACAATAGCCCATTTAACTATAGAGGAATTAAAGGCGGCGCTGAGAACATGCGGCAACTCAGCAGCAGGCCCAGACAGGATTACGTATGGCATGCTGAAGCACATACATGAAGACACGTTTGACACCATTCTCTTTCTCTTCAGCAACGTATAGTCCTCTGGGCGTCTACCCAAAGCCTGGAAAGAAGCCGTTATCATACCCATCCTTAAACAAGGAAAAGAAGCCACACTTGCTGCGAGTTACAGGCCTATTGTGTTAACTAGCTGCTTGTGCAAGGTATTTGAAAAAAAAAATGAATAATCACCGCCTTGTGTATTACCTAGAATTTAATGGCCTTCTTGACCAACGTCAAGCTGGATTCAGGTCTGGCCGGTCGACAACAGATCAGCTCGTAGCCTTCGAGTCTTATTTCAGGGACGCCTTCATTCATAAACAACACTGCCTTTCTGTATTCTTTGACCTAGAGAAAGCTTACGACACCACATGGCGTTACGGGATTCTTCGTGATCTGCATTCTCTCCTAGTATCAGGAAACATGCTCAATACTATTGAAACTTACCTCACTGAACGTACTTTCGTGGTTCGTGTTGGAAACGCCGTATCAAAGCGATTTACGCAGAAAAATGGTGTCGCCCAAAGTGGTGTTCTTAGTTGCACGCTCTTCATTCTTAAAATGAATTCCCTAAGTAGTGTACTGCCCAAAACAATCTCTTACTCCGTATATGTGGACGATGTTCAGATCAGCTTCAAATCGTGCAACCTGGCCATCTGTGAACGTTAAATTCAGGTGGCAGTAAATAAACTCTCAAGCTGGGCAGACAGAAATGGCTTTAAATTAAACTGTGGGAAAAACGTCTGCTTACTTTTTTTCTAAACTACGTGGCATTAGGCCAGCCCCCAACATTCCAATAAATGGACAAACCATAGCCACTAAGAAAGACCACAAATTCCTAGGTGTTGTGGTTGATGACAAGTTGACCTCTGTTACACATATCAAGCAGCTGCGATTAAAATGCCTGAAAGCTTTAAACTTACTCAAGGTCCTTTCGCATCAGTGATGGGATACAGATCGCCACTGTCTGCTGAACCTACTGAGCAGTGTAGTGCAATCACGTATTGATTACGGTTCGGTGGTGTACGAATCAGCGTCGAGATGCTTGGCCCAGTGCACCACCTTGGGCTTCGTCTGGCCACTGGCGCCTTCAGAACCAGCCCGATAGCTAGCCTCTATGTTGAGGCGGACCGATGGTCATTAGAGCGACGGAGACAGTTTACAAGCATCCCTTACGCCACTAAGGTGCTCTCCCATGCCGACCACCCATGTCGCGATCTATTGCAGCAGAGATCAATTGCCCAACTGTTTTCGAGGCGACCATCAGCTATGCTACCGTATCCTATCAGAGTAGCTTCATACCTTGAAAGCCTGAACATACCAGTTTCCAATCTCCAACTACGCTCTCATAAGGACACTGTGGCCCCGTGGGAAATACAGGCTGTCAACAGTGACATGTCATTCTTAGAGGTAAGGAAGCATGGCCCCCAGGTTGCAATAAGTCAAAACTTCATATACTTAGAGGCAAAATACAGGTGTGCTGAGTACTACACAGATGCTTCTAGGTCCTCTGCAGTCGCATGCGCAGCACACGGTCCTGAGATCTCTCAGTCTGAAACAATGAATGAACATATCAGCATATTTACAGCAGAATGCTATGGCATACTACGAGCCAGTGTTGTAGGCGTTACTGAAAAAAGTAACTAAATACGTTACTCGTTACACTATAAAAAAAAAGGAACGCGTTACCGCCCTACGTTACCTACAAAAAATGTAACGCGTTACCGTTACCGTTACCGAAAAAAGTAACGGACGTTACCTCTGCCGTTACTCCGCAATCATAAATTTTAATCAACGTGTCTTTGCTGCAGGTACCCACAATAAGAATTTTTTAAACCTCAAATTTATGTTTCACATTAATCTTCTAACCCAAACAACGATTACACCAAAATGCTGGTTTAAAGAGAGAGAGAGAATAAACATATTTAATTCAGTAATATTGCCACGTGCGTTTCTTTCGGTGGGTGGCCGCTTTCCCGCCACCCCACCGACAAGAAGGCCGTGCGCCTATTACAGACGTTTGTCAAAGACTTTTCACTGATCGCCGAGCCACTAACGCTGCTCACGAAGACCGACGTCGAATTCAGGTGGCAAACAGCGCAAGTCGAAGCATTTCATGAACTGAAACGACGCCTGCAGACGCCTCCGATACTTGCGCATTTCGACGAATACGCCGATACGGAGATTCACACCGATGCAAGCAGCATAGCACTCGGCGCCGTCCTTGTGCAGCGGACGGGCGGACTGCAAAGGGTTATCAGTTATGCTAGCCGGTCGCTGTCTAAAGCAGAGGTCAACTATTCCACAACAGAAAAGGAGTGCCTCGCCATCATCTGGGCTACGTCAAAGTTTCGCCCCTACCTCTACGGCAGGCCCTTCAAAGTTGTGAGCGACCATCACGCCTTGTGTTGGCTAGCTAACTTGAAGGACCCTTCAGGTCGCCTCGCACGGTGGAGCTTAAGACTTCAAGAATTTGACATTACTGTCGTGTACAAGTCCGGAAGGAAACACTCCGACGCCGACTGCTTGTCTCGTGCCCCCGTCGACCCACCACTGCCCGACGACCAGGATGATGACAGCTTCTTGGGAGCCATAAGTGCCGAAGACTTCGCCGAACGACAGCGAGCCGACCCGGAACTGAAGGGTCTAGTGGAATACCTGGAGGGCAGGACCATCGCTGTCCCAAAAGTATTCAGGCGAGGATTGGCATCATTTTCCTTGAAAAACAACGTCCTCGTAAAGAAGAACTTCTCTCCGACCCGAGCCAGCTACCTTATCGTTGTACCTTCGGGACTGCGACCAGAAATTCTGCATGCCCTGCACGACGACCCGACGGCTGGACACCTCGGACTTTCCCGAACGCTCGCACGAGTACAGGAAAAGTACTACTGGCCGCGCCTTGCCGCCGACGTCACTCGCTACGTAAGGACGTGCCGAGACTGTCAGCGACGGAAGACACCGCCCACAAGACCAGCAGGCTTCTTTCAGCCGATCGAGCCTCCTCGGCGACCATTCCAGCAGATCGGGATGGACCTCCTGGGGCCGTTCCCAACGTCGACTTGCGGAAATAAATGGATCGTCGTGGCTACAGACTACCTCACCCGCTACGCCGAGACAAAAGCCCTGCCCAAAGGCAGATCCGCTGAGGTAGCCAAGTTCTTCGTTGAGAGCATCGTCCTTCGACACGGCGCCCCAGAGGTTCTCATCACCGACAGAGGTACGGCGTTTACGGCGGACCTAACTCAGGCGATCTTGGAATACAGCCACGCAAGCCACCGCCGCACCACCGCGTACCACCCACAGACCAACGGCCTCACCGAGCGTCTAAATAAGACCATCGCCGACATGCTGGCCATGTACGTCGACGTCGAACACAAGACGTGGGACCCCATCCTTCCGTACGTGACCTTCGCGTACAACACGGCCGTACAGGAAACGACGCAGATGACGCCATACAAGTTGGTCTACGGACGGAGCCCGGCAACGACGCTCGACGCCATGTTACCAAACATGACCGACGAGGAAAGCATCGACGTGACCACCTACCTACAGCGCGCCGAAGGAGCACGACAGCTCGCCCGCCTACGGATCAAGAACCAGCAGACGACTGACAGCCGCCGCTACAACCTTCGACGACGCCACATGGAATACCAACCCGGTGACCATGTATGGGTATGGACGCCAATACGCCGACGAGGACTTAGTGAGAAGCTTCTTCGACGATACTTCGGACCGTACAGGGTACTTCGTCGCCTCGGCACACTCGACTACGAGGTTGTCCCTGACGGCATTACGAACTCTCAGCGGCGCCGTGCGCGACCTGAAGTCGTCCATGTCGTGCGCCTCAAGCCATATTACGCGCTTTAGTGAATCTGAGGACTGTACTTTTGCTTTATTATTGCTGTTTATTATTGCTAGTGGTTATTCTTTATTGTACTTTCTTGCTCTATTGTTGTCATTTATTGCTGCATGCATTAGCCCCCCCCCCCGTTTTCTGTTTGAAGCATCGAGACGATGCTTTTTCAGAGGGGGGCATTGCCACCTGCGTTTCTTATCACTTTTGCTGTGTTCGGTTTTCGCCCACAAAGACTGTCAGCAACGCCCTGCGCAAACCGCGCCTCATTGTTCGAGAAGCTTCGCGATGATTGTAGATCATTTTGTTAAAATTGTGCGCAAGACACGAACACTCGAGCTTGTTCTAGAGATTGCGCGACAACCAGCGATAATGCTGGAATATTCTACGGCACATGCATAAATGCCGGCGCGCTTCACCGGTTGTCAGTTGATCGACGGACGACGCCCTGTTCGCCGCTATCATTGTACAGCGTGTATTGCAGTAGTTCTAGTTCTCATTTTCCGGCCACAAGTTCGGCCAAATAAAGAGTTACATCCTGCAAACGCCGACTGCTGTCTTCGTCGACGTCACGACCACGTGACAATATTTAGGCGTCGTCTTCGGGGAGGCCTCCCCCTTCCAGGAAACCATAGGCTTTCGCCGCGTCGACAGCCCTCGTTATCAGCTGGCGCAGGTCTTCGAGGGTGGGGCTGGCTAATTAGGCTCGCTCCCAAAACTCAAGCGTGTAGTCTGGGTTGGATTATGTGCACAAATGTACCAGACCGTAGCAATGTTATAGTGGCTTAAAGTTGCATGTAGAGTTACGTGTGATCGCTTCTGATTCTGGCACATGGTGAAGCCATTTTTCTCGATGAGAGATTATACACAATATGAGATTCAATCATCAACGCTATCCGGAAAGAAATCATCACTGAACTCTCAAGAAATTTGCAGTAATTCTAACAGCGTGTTTCTAGTAGCAATGTGGATGCGCCAATTTTGTAGTAGTAAAGAAATGCTTCAATGGCCTAGTCACGAAAAAAAATATCTGTGCATAATCTTGTTTTGTTCACTTTAACCTGTATAATTATTGCAAAAATTGCGAGCGTTTACGTGAGGGTGTTCAAGATCAGCCTCGCTCGCGAAACTTAGCTGCAGTTGGGGATAGAAAGAAGCGAAACTTATTTTCAAAAAGTTGATAAGCCTTATCAACTTTGTAGCAGCAATAATAAAATTTCGCATATCTAGACATTTAAAAAAAATTGTTTCCTTCGCTCTACAAGTTTCAAACAACGTTACTTTGATATTTGTTGCGCACACATTTCATACACAAAATGTCTTCTTTTTAACGACAATATTTGTGTTTTACATCGCCGTGAACGTTCGAGAACGACAGGTAATAGAATTGGTCCCTCCGTATGTTCGACATTTTCTCCCTCGTAAATTATGCAGTTAATAAGAAAACTAAGTTCCTTTACGGGCTGTCGGGTGGTATGTGCACAAGATGTAAAATACCCAATCAAATCTAAAATATCCATTTTCGGATCCGTGTCGATCTCCCCTGGAATCACTCGTTTGCGATAACCACGGTTAGGTGTCTAAGTGCGGTTATGTGTGCCGTGTAGCTACCTGTAACTGTGGTTAGCCCGTAACCGTAGTTTGCTTAACCGCGGTTAAGGCTGTTCGTGTGACAGCGGTATTAATGGGCTTTAGTTGAAACAGAGGGACGCCAACCAAGGTAAGGAGTAAAAAGATGTTTCTTTTTTATTTTTGCGTAACAAGAAAAATCCGACGTTTCGCGTCCCACTTGCATTGTTTTTTTCAGGGTTTTCTTCCTGCCGTGCGGTCACGCCTATTCTTATACTCTCGATCTGCAGCGCACTTGTAGACCAGTTGACATTACTGGCTGTCTCCTGGATAGGCCAGGATTCCACAAAGATCCGCTTATAGTAATTGGCCTCTAAGTCGACGATGCGGGAGTTGTCAAATTCGATGCGGTGTTCGTTCACCACGTGTGCTCGGCGAGTGTACTCTGTCACTCGAACTTGAGGACGTCGTTTTTATTTCGTCGCAACCTTTTGGGAAAGTCTTCATTTCCCCCATGTACGAAGCGTCACGACAAGCACATGGTATGGACTAAACCTGCCCTTGCGCTTTCCCTTCGGATGGCCTGTCTTTTGGGCACGAAAAGGCGCAGGTGCCAGCAAGAAATCCACCTGCAACAATCTACTTTCACGAAAAGCATGCCCGTGCAGTTTCTCATGGCGGATTCCGCAGCTTTATTCAAGCTTTGTGTGGCGACAAGCGATTCCGCCCGGGCTTTCTTTGTCAATGCCTGGCAGGCCGAACGCAGTCCGACGCTGCGACAAAAGAATTCGTCGGGGCGAGCTAGCTCTAGGAAAATGGCACCTACAGGATGAAAAAGTAACGAGTAACGTGACACCACACGTTACCGAAAAATGTTAACGTAAGTACGTTACCCGTTACAGTTCGAAATTGTAACGAGTACGTTACTAAGTTACCGAAAAAAGTAACGCGTTACCGCTAACGCCGTTACATGTAACGCCTTATCGCCAACACTGCTACCAGCCGTAAGGCATATCCTAAAGAAGAAAGAACCAGCCTCCGTCATATACACAGATTCCCTCAGTGCAGTTAGTGCGTTGTCCTCCGGTCAGATGAGCAAAAATCCAGTTATGAATTCTCTTCTAAAATGCATCATGTCTGCTCACAAATCCAAGCTTAAAATTACACTCTGCTGGATACCGGGACACTGCAACATAGCTGGAAATGAGGCAGTGGACCAACTTGCGAAGTCAGCTGCACGCCGCAGTTCAGTAGACATAGATGTCTTGCCGTATGAGGACCTGAGGCCACACATCGGAAAGAAAATGCGTAGGCCATGGCAAGCAGAATGGAACGCCGCAAGCGAAAATAAACTGCACACAATAAAGCCGATAGTCGGACGATACCCTACCAGGAGGTTGCTCTGTGCAGACTTAGGATCGGCCACACACACGCGACACACTCACATCTTTTAAATAAATCTCCAGCACCGAACTGAGCAAAATGTGGTGATCCGCTGTCCGTCGTTCATGTTTTAAGCATGTGTCGGTTGCTCGAACCAGAAAGGAGACGTCACTTCCCAGAACTATACAAATCCCACATACCACCACACCCATTCTTTTTTCTTGGCGACGAGCCCATGCTATCCCGAAAAAGTGTTTTAAACTTCTTAGCTAGCGTAGGCTTCTTACGTTTCGTTTCATACTCTCACTAATCTCAGCCTTCTCTCAATCTTGAGGGAATCACTGAGATTTCTAGTTCAGACGTCATGCAGCACGCACTCCTTGTCTTGACAAGGACTGTTGCCGAGGCTGCGTGACTTTGTAAAGCCCATAGCATGTGCCTGCATTTAAACTCATCGCACACAATCATCTCCTTTAATTATTTTACGCCCTATACACCACAGTTTTATTTTATTCGTCACCTTGAGTACCAGACTTTTTACTTGAGTCGACCAGTAACCCTGTGTTTGGCGCTCTTTGGCCTGACTTGCTCTTGAGCCACTAAAACCTACCATCATCATTAGTTCCAGATTGAACTCAACTGTTCGCATTTGCGCGCTCAAGCCTATAAGAAGATTCTCAAATAATCTGGAAGATTCCCAGACATTCGGGCGCGGTTTGCGCAAGATAATGATTATACGTGTAACGGACCAGTTACATGAACATAGAAAAAAAAGCGCGCGTGGCATTGCTCCTTTCATGAATGCGGAGCGTTGGCTGAGGCGAGTTTGAGACCCCTGATATAGTGGAACAAGACGAACGCTCTAATGTTAACAATGTAGGCATACAAAGCAGGCTGTACATGTCCATCTCGCGTCACGTGACCTCTGGGAGCCTAGACGGAGCCACAGAAAAAGAATGTCTTCATAAGAATTTTATGTAACGAGACTCCACGCAGTCTTTTCGTTTTAGTGGAGGGCTGGAACTTTCATGAAAGTTTCCCCGCATTCCAGCTCCCTAATCGCACATGCGATGATAAGTTATAGGTATAAATGTATTATATTACATATACAGTGAAACCTCGGTGATACGAATCTCACGGGACCACCAAAAATATTCGTATCATCCGAAATTCGTATCACCAGAAGAAAGCTGGCGTACATTTTCATTTGTTGTTTGTCAGGGCTGCGGCAACGTCAGGAACAATCCTGAATGATTGTCAGTTAAGGTTTTAGATGTCGGCAATCATACCAGCACTCGTAAATATACGGCCCGTACGCATGCATTTAATTAATGAACCAGGTGCGTTGTGACCCGCGACACTCGGAGGCCGTGACGCGTCTCTGAAGGTTTATTCTGACCGTAAGAAAAGTGTTTTTCTTACACCGTGATTCTGACAATTTGGCGGTGTGGCGCGCACGCCCACGCTTGCGTTCCCGTGCCAGCACGTGCTTGGCGCGTCTTCCGCGACAGCGCGGACCGCACCTCTTCGAACCTGGGTGGTAGCGAACGTTCGTATCAAACGCGCTGGGTGAAAATTGGTTCGCAACAACCGTACTCCATTACATTGAGGTCAATGGGCCTTGGCCGGGACCAACGAAAAATTCGTATCACCCCGAAATTCGTATGAGCTGTGATCGTATCACCGAGGTTTCACTGTATTACTGCGATTAGAGAATAACATTTCGGATATGAAATAATAAGAAATGCAAATAAAGCACGGAATAGCGAGATCTTAACTGTATAGGCGCCTGGTCTATATTCTTTTAGCTCGCCGGTTTCAGATACATCAAGTAGCTCTAATGCAAGAACCAAAAGAAGATCAGTACTTGTAGCTCATAAAATTTCTCCAAATAGCTTGCTCCACATAAAAAAACAGAATCGTTTTTCGAGATAAAATGGCAAATGTATATGTACGCCCAACGTATGAAGAACACAATTGAATGGACACTAAAGAAAAAAAATAATTCTTATGTTATCACTAAATTACTCTTAAAATTCCTTAATCACCACGCACGCTGCGAAAAGAGTCTTTGTAAGCTAGAAAACGCGCAAAAAAAAAAAATGCGGGTGCCGACGCCACCTTGAATATTATGCAACAAATACCGTGACGTCATAGATTCTGACGGGATCTACGTAGTTCCTAATCGGTAAAAATTAAATACATTGACCTTTGAGAGGGCCATCGACTTAACATAGCAAGTTTCAAGAAGTTTCGTTGACCCAATGTCCCCAAAATACGACAAAAGCAGTTTGAAATCCGTGGCGTCACGCGCGAAGATTTCGGCGCCAAATTTTAAAATGGAACTTTGCCCTAGATTTTCTCCTTATGGTGAAACTAACTGCATTCGAATTCTCAGAGTACACTTTGTCAGTCTGAACCGATTCATTGTATCACATTAGTGTTAGTATCCCTTTAAGAACTAAGCAAAGTCCAAGCCCGGCCCGACCCGAGACCGCCACTTCGAACCCGGGCCCGGCCCTAAGCCCGGAGCTTCAGACCCGATCCCGGCCTGGGCCCGCCGTGAAAACTACTTTACCCGGCCCAGCCCGGCCCACTGGCCGGGCCGGGCCCGGGTTTTCGGGTAGGCTCGAGCCCGTGCAGGGCTCTAGCGCGCGCGCGCGCGTGTGTGTGTAACAACACACATTAATAAGTATGCACTGAGTGGTTGAAGTGCGCCCTGGGGGCCGGATTTCGCTATCGCGTTTAACTTTTAAAGGTGAAGCTTAAGGGTCCCCCAATATTCTGCCACGTTTCGCACGTGGCTACGTTCTCACGCGCGTCCATGAAATTCGTTGTCGTGTGCTTACCACGTACGGTTGTACGTGGTAACAGAAGCAACATAGTGATGCCAAGGTGATGCTGCGTCGCAGCTGGAGAGGGGCGGTAGCAATTGCAGCTTCAACGAAATATCCGATCTGTGAATGCAGCAATTCGAGACTGTTGGCGTGCTGCCAGTTCACTTCAGTAAAAGAACGATTAAATTTTCATTCAGTTATGCTACCTATTTTGATGAGACGGAATGTAGATTGTGGCAGATTTAGCTTTGGTAGTATTGTAAAGCAGACATGTCGAATGCGAATCTGTGGCACTACAAGAATCTGGTGGTCGTTTCCCACTGACGCGACTTCAAGAGTTGTGAAAAATTATGAGCACGTGTCAACCACCTCACTAGTGGCGTGCCCTGTGTAATCGCTTAACGATAAACCATCGTTTCGAGAGCTTCAACTGTTTGATACGCTCACCAAGCTTGCGCTCACTGTTACCTTCACACCGAAAGCGCATGCGCCGTGAATCCACGTCGCACCACTCTGAATGGGCGTCAGAACACTTCAGACACACATGAGACATGGCCGACGACAGAAGCAATGAATACCGGCTTCCCAATTTTTCCGGATGCACTGCCCCGAGTACAAGCCGTGCAGTCTCCGAGGGTGCTTCGTCCACTGCAACCGATTACACTTGGTGAGCATTTCTACTTTTCGAAATCTTCATTCAGTTTGCTACCTATTTTTTGACCACGGAATGCTGACGGTGGCCCATGTAGCTTTGCTTGCGCTGTAAAGCAGGTATTTTGAATTAAAATCTATGGCACTACATGAAAAATTTTCAGCAAGCTTTTGAGTCCAGTCTACTCCAATGACAAGTTATATGAATAAAAAAATGGAATAATTTGATATGCCTATAGTTGCCGTTGTAAACTCGGAAAAGGAAATCATTACATCGGGTGTCCATTTATTCCAATGTCATGACATGGCGCCAACAGCAGCTGTCTGATGAAGTGACGGCTGCCCTCTCCCGCAAGAGTACATGCAACTGCAGGGATATCCGTCATCTTTTTAATATCACCGGACAGTGTGGCTTGATTTCATAGATATGTAAACATATTTTATGACATGAAAATAATTAAAAATCATTCGAAGAGGAGTTACTTTCGAAAAATTTACCTGAGGACTTCTTTAGCCGCAAGCACCAAAGTTCAAAAAAAGAAAACATCGCGACAACGAGGAAGTTGTCTCGAACATATACGATTAATAGTTGTTCTGACTGACCAATAAGACATATGTGTCGTTGGAATTTTTTAAATATTTATTTTTATACTCGAAATAAAGGTAATGCTGCGTGTGCTTGAGGCCCGTGCACTTAGATTTAGGTGCTCGTTAAAGAACGTACTCGTATCGGGGTTTGAACTAAATGAGTCTGAACTAAAGGAACAAGTAAGGGGCGTACATGAGGACCATAACTGCACCATGTGTGTTCACCTTTGTTGCTTTTGTTCTTTTACGTCATGGTAATACTAAGCGCTATACATCATGGACGTCCAACAATTAGCCTAATGCATAGTTTTATTGAAGTTATTCTGTTGACACCTGTCCGCGAAGCATTAAGTTCGGGAGAAGCTCAGATATCCGCCGTCGGACTTAACGTGTCTTTACACAATTCCCCCGATTTTTGAACAATAACTGGAGCGTTGATAGAACTATCCATGCTCTATAACACCTGTCTTCACCTCTTCCACTGTATCAGGATTTTCCCGGTACACCCTATCTTGAAATAGTTGTTATCCGAAAAGCTTCAGGTCTTCTACAATCATGTCGAAGGCACAATTGTAATGTAGTTTGTTTTTTCTATATAGCATCTATTTCCTGCTTTTGGACATTAAAATAGCACATTGTTCATTTGTCCCATTGATCCGTGAGGTTTCCTCTTAAAGGAGTACTGACGCGAATTTTAAATATTTTCGGATTGTTGCTCTAAATAAAAATACTGGTGTTGAGAAACCTAAAGCGAGTATTGTGGTGCCTGGGAATGCATTGTATATATTTTAATTACCGCTACCTTAAAAATGCACTTTCGGTTTCGATATCGACGGGGCGGCTTCTCAGTGACGTTTCATGTCAGTATGATGTCACGGGGATACAGAAACTCGCGACGTACTAGCGGCAAATCCGTCATCTGCTCGTGTTGCACATAAACAACGATGAGTGAACTGTCGTCCAGTGACCGTGACAGTGATTTCTGCGATTTAGGCTGCATGCAGGAAGCACAACTCGCAAACTCGGGGAAACTGTCTTGACTCGTCGGGATAATGTCCATTGCAGTGGGGCTGGCTTATAGATGCTCAGCGACGAAAACTTCAAAGTCAAATTAAAATATTTTATACGTGTTCTCCGACACCGGTATGTGGACAGCGTTGACACTGCATACCAAGGAAACGGAAAATGTCCCTTTTGCGATGTCTCAAAATCGTGTCAGTACTCTAACTGCTACGGACCATATATACAAAGCAGTATGGATGTTACTACTTGTACAGTCGAAATCTTTTTGAGACTGAACACGAGATCGCGTGGCTTTATGAGCTCCCAGCGCAGCGAAGCGGCAGCAGTGAGAAGCATTGCTCATGCGCAGTGCGTCCGGCTTGTGAAAATTGTGCCGTCGCGCGCATTGCGTCAGGCAAAGAAGCGCGTGTCGTCTGCTGCACTCGGACTGCAGAAAGAAAGCCGGCCGTGTGCTTCAAAGTGGTAACAGCGTTGTACTTGGAATTACGTTCCACACGATTCACGAATAAACTTGAAAATATGATCTCGTTTGCTGGCGTTCTCAAGAACATCGTTGATTTGTAGCTGGGCGCTTTCCCTGACGCACATTTTGTGTTCCACCATGACCTGGCGCCGGTACACACTGCAAGGGGCGTGAAAGAGCACATAGTAAATCATAAGATCGCTCTGCTCTTCTGGCCGGCATGAACATTCGTGAAAGTATGTGCGAATATACATAAAAGCAGCCATGGTGCGACCCCTGTTTACACGGCGAGTGCGGACAACATCCAGGTCGTCCGCAGACGACGTGTAATCATAACTTTGTGCCAGCGCTGTATTCGTCACCACCACCCACTATAATGGCAGCAGTGCTTTTTGCAAAGCAGGACATGACAAAATAATTTTAACATCACAGAAAATTATAGCACTTTACTTATACTTCTTCCTAATTGTAACATTTTTTTGTGAAACGTGCGCCAAATAATAATTGAGATGTTTGTATTTCTTTGCCTGTTCGTTGTACGACTACAACACCGGAAAAGAAAAAAAAACGAAAACAAAAAGGTAAAACGCCAGGCATAAAAAGCATATTGGTTGAACTGAAAGCATCAAAACTCTAGTTTTCATAATGCGATCACCACCGAGGCCGGAAAACAGCAAGCAGACGACACACGAGCGCTTCAGTGACGTGATGTGCGCGAAGGGAAGCTACACTCCTTGCGCATGCGCGCAGATACTGTACGTATCGCCTGACGGCGCTGGTTGCGCAGAAAGCCACTGGCTCCTGTGTTCACCTTCAAAAAGATTGCGACTGTACAGAGAGCAGTGACCGTACTCCATTCGGTACCGGCTTCCTTCTCGTATAGCTGTGACTAAGCTGGTGCAGGAATGCCCCCGCTTAAGCAGTGGCCTCAGCTTCTTATCTCTGCAGATTTAATTGCTTGTGTATTGCTCTTTCGTAAATTGAGTAGCCCTATACAATGCAATATTGTCGCAGACCATAAAAAGGGCTATCCTCTCAATAGCTGGCGTGTCGCTGTCGACGATCACCTTCAAGATTGCTTTAAAAATGTCAATTATCTCCGGGTGTTGCGACAGTCCGCTAGCTGGCGCCACCTAAGCTGTTGTGCTGGAATAACATGATCAACTTGCATACAGTCTGAATCAAAGGCCGTAGTGGGAAGGGTGTCCATCTATTTCGTAACATTGTTGTACGACTCCTTCAATGTAACGTGGTCACATAAGACCACTCTTATTTGGCAATCAGATTGCAAAGTGTTTCATGACGTGTCTCAAAGGCGCCTGTGTATGTGCGCATTGATAGCCTTAGGTTGTGGAAACCAGATCCTGCGTAACGAAACGTTCAGGACAGCGGTTGTGAGCCATAGTGGGCGATAAAAAATATCGTTTTCGCATCGCGATATCAATGTCGGCGCCCTCTGGGTATGCTCGCATCTTTGTTACAGCTAGTCTTTAAGGACACATGAACACCTGCATCTGGAATTCAGGGCGTACAACATGAACTCGTGTAACGTGGTATTCGGAGGTTTTCCGATCGCCCCGTGTTTTACGTTGTTTGGTTATCCTCTAGGAGGTAATATCAAAGGGAAAACGAAAAGCAGAGGCGTCACGCAAAGGTCGCTTTGTATCAAGCACGCACACCAGTTCTCTACCAGTGGTTTATTGTGCCGTCATACCGATAAGTAAGTAGTGGCCGAGCTGATAGCGAAGTCTGATGCTTGTCATTGTCCACGTGACACAACGCGTGTTTAGGTAACAAGCGAACGGCTGCTTGAATACACGCTTTGCTTGCCACAACATGTGTTACCTTGCTCCATATTCTAACATGATTCCGTTGTAATAGTTATGCCTTTCTGTGGATACTGCGCGACATTTCGGCATAAGGTTGCTTCGCTATTCAATTAGGAGCAACGCGCACACTTAATGAGATCCATAATTTCTGCCTGTAGGCTTTCTGATGGCCCCTCGCATATGCCGCTGAACGTGTTCTGCAACCAGGCTGACGGCACCCCTGCGTTCTGCAGTATGTGAGAATTTTTTTCGACCGCGCTGGTGTGCCTTGAATATACGCATCGTGCGTGATTAATGACGCTACTGTGTGCGGCCGTCGGAGACACATTAAACCAACCTTGCTGATGCGTTACAAGTGAAAGGCCCCAGGAATCCCTCTTGCAGCATAACATTATACATAATAATATATAACAGTTATGTTACATTTATAAGCTTTTCCATTGCACATGTACACTGTAAAATCTCGCTTGCGCACAAGGTGGCACATTAATCGCCTACACTTAGGCGCACGGTATGAAATATACAATGGTTTGACTATGTAATCATTTCGAAAACAGTATCGCAGCCAACTTAACGCCCACACTCCTACAGTATTGCTTTTTAAATGTGTAATAGCGCCATACCTCCATTCATATAGGCGAATGCCAGCGAACTCGAGCCAAGTTGATTTAAAAATTCAACGAGATACGAAAGTGTCAGTCATTTTTTTAGTGCTCGCTTCACGTTCGCTGTCAAGTTTGTGGTGGGCCGTGGTCTAAAGTAGTGAAAAGTCGTTGCCTGGAATTACTGCATAAGTTCGCAAACATAAATTTCTCATTCTGAATCGCGTTTGCAAACGTCATGCGGGAATATTTGCCCGGTCGCTACGTCATTCCTAGCCGCCTTCAGTTTGTTTCATATCTGTGCCGGCAAAATGCGAAGAAAGATGCGAAGCGAGCGAGCGCCCACTCGTCTCACGCGCGCGACAGAAAAAAAAAAAACGAAAAAAAAAAACGTGGTTACCAATAGAGGACTCTTCTCAGATATCAGTTTAGGTTACTGGATAAAGCAGCAGCCGGAATAACACCGACGCCTTATCACTTTTAGCGTCAGGCAAGTGAGTCAGCGCGTAAACGGAAAAAACGGGTAGTCAAGTTCCCGCATCAGTTCACGATGCTGTTAGCGATTTGGGGAGCGTGTTCGACTACCCAGTTTATTTTTATAATTGAACATCGAGTTCAACGTGTTGTAAAGGGGCTATACATTTAAAGCATAATATAGTCGGATACAACATTAGAGGCCGCGGCATTTCCTCCGGAAAGGCGTATGAATCTGAGCCTGCATCGACGGGTTCTCACTATTAATTGATAAGCCCGACGTCCGCTGACTTCTGCCTCAGCTCATGAGTGAGACTGCATATTTGGACGCGGGGGCAATCGGTGGTCCCACTTAGGTCATCTGGCCGGAGCTCCATCTTGAGTTGTATCCGAGAATAATTCCGGCACATCCATAGGGTTCCACTTGCCCCGGAACTAGAGTTAATGAAGCCTTCACAATGACGTGCTGGCCCAGGTGTCTCAGCGCAAAACTCAGAAACGGAAACCTTGCATGAACGAAATTGTGGTATTGTGAGCTAGAAATTTTGGTCTAGCAAGAAAAGGCCAATGAACTATAACATTTCATCCTCTTCAGTTCCTGCTCGTATTCTTCTTCGCCATCGAATTCCGAATTGTGACAATGAATGCATGAAATCAAACACGGTTTCTTCGGACTTCGGTACTTGCATGTCGTTCTCTTAGCGCAATGTGTGAGGAAAACCATTTTGCTAGGCACGTGATTTAACGCTTAATATCCTGGCCTCGGCAATCACGCGTTCTCAGGAGCACTTGTTTTTTTGTGCACAGACATGAACGATACTGTAAACAACAGCTTCCAGCAGCCCGCTTCAACTAGTAGCGGCAGCTACATCGCCGTTCCCAGCACAAGCAGCGCAGGCACAGAGGAAGAAGCAGGCATTGCGGAAGACTACGCGAGGTAAGCCCCAGTTTGAAGAGCTCCTCTGAATGTACAAACTCAGGCACAGCGCGGGCGCAGCCATGCAAATCAAGATAGTTGAATTGATATGTACCTGCATCTTCAATCGAACTTCTGATGACGGGACGGCACAATATGATCTTCTGCTTCTGCGTAGGCTGTTAATGCTAGGAAGAAACTTGAGCTCTTGGGCTCTTATCAAAGTACGCTGAAACGGAGAAATCGTTTTCCTCCGCATTCCAGAGCATTGATTTTGTGCTTCCAGGGTATAGAATAGAAAGCGCAATATTTCAACATATTTTATGGTGATTTTCAACCTGTAGCCTAATTGAAAACAACCGAACATTAGAGAGGAATGTATTAACATGTCGTATCTACGACGGAAAAATATACAAGCACAAAAACAGCCGTATAAGATTACACATATGGGATTTTCAATTCGTGCTTTTATTGACTAAAATGTACGCTATCACTGAGTTTCCAGAACAAACATTTTTTGATTAAGGTAACCAAATTTGTAGAAGTGAAATTTGAGAAAGTGATCTGCGGCATCCTTATCGAGGGCGTATGCTATAAGAAGATATTTTCATTTATATGATTCCCGAGGATTCAGCGTTATGAAACAGTCGTATTTGCGTAATAAATTTAATTTTAGAGGTGTACATGGCGCTGGAAGTAAACCTAAGCACAGCTCGTAAAAACGCAAGAGTTAAGGATCACCGAGTCTTCATTTTTTCATCCGGCCTGTTCGGCTTACTTCGAATCACAAAAAGCTTCCCTCTATGGCACCATTCTTAAAAGTACACAGCACGCTTAAGTGGGCTTTTGCCTATCTCTATTTCGATAGAAATATCAATATCAAAAGAACCGAAACATTGAGTAGTCTGTGCGAAAGTTATTGCAAACTAAAACTCGGTTTCTAAAACCCACGCGTAGCTTCCGGCGTTGGAAAACGATGATGTCAATTGTCTTATATATATATTTTTTATGTTCATGTGTGAAATTCTTGCTGATGCCCCAGTGAGGGACGAGCTAGATTAGAGGAACAGTACCATGTTCTCGGAAATGTCATTGCAGTGTGCTCGGTAATGAGCGTATCCAGTACGTGCGGGAGATCACTGAAAATTTAGAACGATCCATCTCATTTTTAATTGAATTTAAGGCTTTTTGAGACTACGCTAAGGAGGTTAGAGCGCAGCATGAAGTTAAAACAGTGCTATATACGGGACCGATTAGTGACAAGGACGTAGAATAAAAAAATTATCAATATCCGCGTTATTTTATTTTCTGTTGCTGGCCAATTGATATTGATGGCTACTCGAAGCTCTTGGTAGATATTAGAATGCCGAAGTTTCCAGGCAGCCAATGATTACAATAAATATTCACACCTGACTAAAACGCGCTTATTAAGACACATGCCTTGAAGGTCAGGCGGCCGCCTTGGACAATTGCAAGTCATTAATTACACAGCTCATGACTTTTGGTGAGGTATCTTATTGACCACCGTCCGAAGCAGCTCATATTTTAAACTACCCTGCGATCCGACATATTGTGTAATATTGCGTCTTACCGAACCAATGACTACAGAGATACTGAATGGCAGTAAGTGCTAAGGGAAGAATACTCCTTGTGACGACTATTTAGGGACACTCGCAGCGGCAGAACATTCTCACTATCGCCAACATTCAATATCACTTTGGCTCTCTGGGATGGTAAAAGATGCATATGGAGTGGAATTTGCTACCCAGACCCTAGCTGTCGCCTTGCCAGCTGGTGTTGTAAATGGCATGATTAGTTTTTCGCAGGCGTGACGCAGTGAAATGGTCATGGGACCAGTATATCAGATAGCGTTTTTTTTAGGACAAGACGCGGTACTCTCCCTCGTGGTACTCCATCATGCCAGTGTTGTGAACCACTAGTTTTCATGTGCGTTGGTGATTCCTCACATGTACTGCTGATATGCTACATCACATGTTTATAGTCCATCTCACAAGCTAATTGCAGCACTGTGGCGGCACTGTGGCGGTCTTATACAACAGGACAAGCAAAAACCCCTTACGATGTATTCAGCCGCACCGCGTCGCTGGCTCAGCGTACCCATTGCGCGTGCGCTTACGCGTTGGGCGAGTGAAGCGAGCACACGTAGCAACCAAAGCTCTTAAAGTTGTTTGGAGGCTATGACGTTGGTCAGCAACAGCAACGCCGAAAAAGAAACATGGCTGCAGCCATCGAAGCTGGTTCGTTCCTTCTCAAATATATAAAGTCGTTGTCGTACGCTGTGTTGACCGTGGTTTGTAAGCCCCCGCTTCTATTTTCGTTATATTTGAGCCCTGGCACTTCGACCTCGTTGTATTGGTGAATAGTTTGCACTTTTTCGATAATTAACTCGCATATTCTCGGGGACAGCGTTTTTCAGGCGTGGCTGAGCAAACAGCTGAACTCAATAATGAGGACAAAGCCCACCTGATACTTTGTCCTTGGCATGAGATGACAAAAAGCGATAGCCGATTCCACCGTTTATTCGTTGCTGTCAGGACAGTGAGCAAGGCGCAAGCGCGAGTTCGGATAGAAGAGGCCGGTCCTGTCTGCACGAACGCTGCCATGTTCCTTCACCACCATAATTACCGGGGGTCATCGATACAACAAATAAACGCATATGCGGTACATGCCAATCGTGACTGGCGTATCACGTATCGCTGTGACTTTGCGCGTGCCGAAGAAACGCAGTTCTCCTAACGTCCTTCAATTATAATGCAATTGCAAAGGAAAGTATAGTTTCCTGCGCAAGCACATGTCTTGCTTCAGCTTCGTAGTTTTCACCCTGCTGCAACCGGCTTGTGAGAATTTAGAGCCCTTCCCACTGCTTGGGAATAGGGAAGACCAGCGAAGCTGTCGAGTGTACTTTTTGGAACTGTAATGGGACAGCCTTTGCCTGCATTCTAAAATTAGAGACATGCAGTTAAAGTTCAGGGTTCCTTTCGAACACGTCCGACAGAACTGAACACGCAGCACCGAAAGGGTTTTTGATGAACTTTCACCGGGATCTCGAGTAAGCATATCGGGGAAGCTTTCCGACTGCGACGCGTCGCGCGCGTGTTTTGCTTCACCTCCCGATCGTCGTCGGTGGCATTGGCTCGACGGCGACCCGCGCACTCGCGCTTCAATCCTAACTTTGAAAACGCCGCTAACCCGAGTGACGTGGAACTTGAGGTGATGAGCAAAGCTGATGATAAACACGCGCGTGAAACTGCAGAAATAATAAGCTTTGAAAGAAACAACAAAATCAAACATGATATTCAAGGTGTCTGCGATAGCGCGCGTCTGCGTGCTCCAACACAACATAGCGGTGATGTCGGGCGTGTTACCACCTTAAATATTGTCTGCACGAGTACCCTTTGATCCTAGCACTAGACACTTTCGCTCTAATGGTGCACTGGTACTTAGGGAATGGTTGCTGCAGTGAATACTTTCTGTATTACGAAGAGCTTTATTTCATTTTTCTTGCACACTGTCAGCGAAGTCACAGCGTCACCTTCTTTCTTGGGTACCCGTGCAGTTTATTATAAAGATATTTCCGTAACCATCGAATTCGTGGCGCTATGCATCCTGACAACAATACATTTTGTAGCAGTTGGACTCCCGATCACACCTGTAATGCCGAAGAAGTCGAGCAGTACTTCAAGACCCTGGGCAATACTCCACTTAACGGTATGTGGAAGATTATTATCGGCTCCTTTTCTTAAACAGATACATACAGCTCACTTCGGAAGGGTATCAGTACGCCAATGGGTTCCTTCGTAACTGACAGCTCCCTTGTTCAGAGATAAAAGTCCTCAAAAATAACTTGATATAACAAAACACTCAAGGAGTGCATTGGGGGAACAGCTCAAAAACGGGACGAAGAAAAAGGACCACACAACACATTTTTTCGTCCCGTTTTTGCGCTGTGCCCCTCCACATCATGTACCAACTGGCCCCTCAGAACACCCTCTGCAATTTATTACTCAAATATTATACTAACAAAGGTAATCATTTTTCTACAGTTCTCTATGACGATGCATGGATCAGGTGTGATTTCTCCATTAAAATAATAAAGCGCATCCGAATGAAGTTAGTTGCGGAGACTTGGCCGCCGCGGTGGCACAGTGGTTACGGTGCTCTGTGCAGCGGTTGTGGTCGCGGCTTCCATCCCGGCCTCGGCGGGATCATTTTCGATTGAGCCGAAAATGCTGGAGGCCGCTTGTACTCATAATTTGGCGTTTGGGAACCCCTCGTGGTGGAAATTCAGCTCTCACAACGACGTGCGTCTGATTATCATCGTAATTTTGGCACGTAATACCCAGCGATACTCATATTATTAATGCGAAGCATTCTTAGCGAACTTCTGTGACTTTGAGCATATCTATCTATCTATCTATCTATCTATATATCTATCTATCTATCTATCTATCTATCTATCTATCTATCTATATCTATCTATCTATCTATCTATCTATCTGTCTGATCTGTCTGTCTGTCTGTCTGTCTGTCTGTCTGTCTGTCTGTCTGTCTGTCTGTCTGTCTGTCTGTCTGTCTGTCTGTCTGTCTGTCTGTCTGTCTGTCTGTCTGTCTGTCTGTCTGTCTGTCTGTCTGTCTGTCTGTCTGTCTGTCTGTCTGTCTGTCTGTCTGTCTGTCTGTCTGTCTGTATGTCTGTCTGTCTGTCTGTCTGTCTGTCTGTCTGTCTGTCTGTCTGTCTGTCTGTCTGTCTGTCTGTCTGTCTGTCTGTCTGTCTGTCTGTCTGTCTGTCTGTCTGTCTGTCTGTCTGTCTGTCTGTCTGTCGTCTGTCTGTCTGTCTGTCTGTCTGTCTGTCTGTCTGTCTGTCTGTCTGTCTGTCTGTCTGTCTGTCTGTCTGTCTGTCTGTCTGTCTGTCTGTCTGTCTGTCTGTCTGTCTGTCTGTCTGTCTGTCTGTCTGTCTGTCTGTCTGTCTGTCTGTCTGTCTGTCTGTCTGCTGTCTGTCTGTCTGTCTGTCTGTCTGTCTGTCTGCTGTCCTGTCTGTCTGTCTGTCTGGTCTGTCTGTCTGTCTGTCTGTCTGTCTGTCTGTCTGTCTGTCTGTCTGTCTGTCTGTCTGTCTGTCTGTCTGTCTAGCCGCCTACGACTTCGTGCTCTCCTGGCCGTTTCGTTAATCGGATGTATACCAAAATTGGTGTGGCATAACATGACCTTATTAGGAACATAAATGACATGTCATAACATAAAAATCATGATATGCATGTCATGAACAGCATGATTTACATTTCACGGCCTTGTTTGCAACTTCAAGCACAAGTTCTCAGGAAAGTGCACACTTGATCTTCGCGCCCGTTCTCGATCTACAGTAGATAAATAACGTCTGCACCAATCAAGTTCGTCAAGTCATAAAGAGGGTTGTTAAGGAAAGAAAAATAAATTGTGCAACAGCGGCACGTTTTGATCGCGTCACGCACGTTATACTCCTAACTGCGGAAAAAGGAATCACATTGATGTTTTAACAGTGTTATGGATATATGAAAGATGGCACTGCCGGAAGAAAACCCGTTTTCTTGGCAAATCCCTCGACGTGGGTGTGAGCCAGTGACGTAGGACATGATTATTATAATCATCATCAAGTTGTGGAGAACCTGATTGGAACGCGATCGTCTTAGTAACTCGCATTTACAATTACCACTGCTCCTGTTCGGAATAAGAAAATACACGAGTCAAACTACCACGCAATATGCTCTTCGATGAACGAGGATTGATGCAGACTTGGGCGAGCTTAGTATCACACATGGTGACAAGATACAGCGTATATCTATTACCGGGGACAGAAGAAAGAGAGAATAACACAGGACAGGCACTGATGGGTTGTCGAAACAGGTGAACTGAAGGTTTGTCGAAACAAAACGACAACGTTTATGAAAAAAAAAAAGCTTTAAGACAGCTCATGCACGCTTAGTCCCGGACACGTACGATCTCCTTCAATATAAAATGATTCTCGAGCTCGTACCTACAATTTACGAGTAATCAGGAAGCATATATTATTCATCGTGTAAACACACGTAATATTTTTTACAAGTTTTTCCGCATGAAAGTTGCCGGTTTTTTTTTTGTTTCAATAAAACTTCAGTTCATAGTAAGCGCCTGTCTTTTGTTGATACCTTTTTCTTTTGTCCCCGTTAAAAAAAATATGCGCTGTACTTTTTCACGAACGATGTACCGGGTACTACATCTTCCAGCGGAGGTCCGGAGCTGACGTCCATACATGTGATTTCATGCATACACAGATGACACCGAGAATGGAAGCGCCGCCTTCCAACTTCAGATCTCCAGCACGAGTGTCGAGGAAGCAATGCCGAGTACGAGCGATGGAGATATTGAAGCAGCACCAGACTTCTTGGGAACCGACATGAGGTGAGGGCCATTTTAACGCGATAGCGTTTATGAGCTGGCTTCACAGATATTCCGGTGCTGGTATCGCGGCGTCTTTGGGTGTGAGCGGTAAGTAGGCATTCTTCCTGAGCACAAATTCGAGGTAGTTGCACGGCACACAAAAGGAATAACAAAAAACCTTCAGTTCGAGTGCCACGGAGGATTCGAACCTGCGACCCCTTGCTCCATGGTAGTGTGGGTTTAGCCGTTCGGCTACCACGTATACATCCTCTAGCATACTAAAGGCGAGCTATTTATATACACCATTTAGCATTGGTGGTACGCACATATCGGAGGTTATTCAGCGGCTGGCCACAACACCCGCGAGATGCCTCAGAGGGCCCACGGCCGCGCTTTTAAACGGGATCGCCCCGCCGCGTGGTCGTGGTCGTGTCCGCGTTTTGTCGCGCCGCATGCGTGGATATTGGACCCGGAGGGCGTCCGCACTTCGTCTTTCCTTGCGGCACCGTTTAGGTCTCCACCGAGAAACAATAAACAGGCTAGCGATTGGGAAGGCGGTACAAACACGGTCCGATCACACCAACGCATTCTACTCTTGAAAGCGAAGCTCAAGGGCCCTCCAAGTTTTTCAGGTTTTGAATAAGGATATGTCAATAAAAATGAAGGCTTAGAAGAAGAACGGCTATTTGGGCAAGTTGGTTAATATGCATATTGAAAGGGTTTGCAGCGAAAGCACGGTAGTGCTGAAGGAAAGGTATAAAAGCGAGGAACGGAAAGCAAAGATGGACGACACGAGCGCTCGTGTCGTCCATCTTTGCTTTCCGTTCCTCGCTTTTATACCTTTCCTTCAGCACTACCGTGCTTGCGCTGCAAACCCTTTCAAAATGAAGGCTTAGAGTTTTACCAGATTTCTTAAATGTTTCCTTGGTGACACATGAGTAACTATCAATAATTCTTCATCCATAAGGCAGTTACAGGATATCAGCAACCAAGGGGCTTTGTTAGCTGCTCAGTGAATGCTATGCCATGTGTGTTCTTTCACTTGTTTCATGCGAAGCAGAAGGAGCAGACGCTGCTGCAGCAGTTGCAGTAGCAACGATTTTTCGAGAACCCGTGCAAGTAAGGTGCTCAAGGCAAAGGCGTCAGCTGTTCAGGAAGATGGCGCGAGGTGGGCACTCGGCACTGCCGCCTAAGAGGGAAGTTAAAGAAATAATAAAAATAGCAGAACACACAGCAAAGGCCATAACGTTCATAGCGACACGAACTATTTTAGAAATTACCACGAGCTTTTCCGGAAATATATATTGCAGTAAACATTCGCTTTCTCAATACCATACCGAGTATGCCCTCACGCTACTACGGGTCAGCTCGCAAAATATGCGGCGAATTGAATGTCATTGGGTGAGATCATCGTCCTAGAGTGGATATAAAATGGCTGAGGATAATCATGGTGACCGAGAGAGAGATCGTAACTGCTGAAATAGTACGAGCTGGGCAAGTTGGAGCCATGTTTCGATTAATGATTGTTGGCATGTTGGAGCCATGTTTCGATTAATGATTGTTAACACATTTCACTGTTATTCTGTTTATGACGACTGGAATGTAACTTATTCCCTCGTCTAATACGGCTCAGTTGGTGCATCTCTGAACTATTTCTGTTTTAATGTTATCAATAATGTAGGAGGGCTTAGAAAAGGCGCTAAAAATATTCCAGCTTTGGCATGGCAGGCCTTTTAGGTCAGCCCTTAGACTTGCACATCTGCCGGCACACCCCACACATTCTCATCAGAATTTCTGTATTTCACGTTGAGGATGGGAAAGAATACACCATTAGACTACGATCACGTGTTTTCCGCAGTTCTCATTGTGTCGTTCTCGTACAAGTAATCACTAATACTATACGCATCAAGACAACAAGGAGCTTTTTACACATGCCGCCGCGGTGGTAGAGTGATGGCGGTGCTTCGCTACTGGTCCGCAAGAGTCGGGTTACATCTCGGTCACGGCACATTTCGACAAAGGCGAAATGCAAGATGCCCCTGCACTTACATTTAAGAGCACGTCAAAGAACCCCAGGTAGTGGAAATTTCTCGAGCACTCCGCGACGGCGTGCCTTAATGATATCGTTGTTTTCGTAAGTGAAACTCCGAAATTATTACTTTTGTTTGCATGTGATCAAATGTTTTATTTTTGTCTCTGGAGACAAAACATGCCGCCCTCCTTCCCATTGGTCAGCAAAGTCACTCATTAGCCGACTCACTCAGACTCAGATTGAGTTGACTAAGTGTCAGAGAGTCCGGGTGAGTAATGTTTTGGCGAGTTTGAGTCTGAGCGAGTGAGACTGAGAAAAATTTTAGTGAGTCATGGTCCGAGTGAGCCCTACGCGCAAAATATAATTCTTGAATGAGTATGTGCGAGCTCTACTTTTATTGCCGACCTATATGTGGTCCTGTCCATTCATCTTCAGGATTACTGTCAGGCTTATATTGGCTCATGTTTATACTCACGTCTACGCACACTTCTTTTAACACACTAGAGTTCATACGCCGCCTCAATATTTATTGATCAGAGGCGTAACCTAGGGCAGGGAGCGGTGCCTTGACATCATACCACAAACTGTTTTATGGGAAGTTCTTGATAAATATATCTCGTGTTAGTTACGTCTTTCACGAAAATGTCTTTACTGGATTGAAACCACTGATAACTCGCATTTAAAGGAACGATATCAAAACGCGCCACGTAGAGCACCGATTATGTGAGATATTGGCGTTAAAGAGCGACACCATGATCGAAAAACCTCATTGCACGTTAACGCACTCATGAGTCGACTCACTCAGACTCAGATCGAGTTTTGCGCCTTAGTCTGAGTGAGCCCTCTTGAGTAATATGTTGGTGAGCCTGAGTACGAGTGAGTCCTATGAGCTAAGAGTTCTTGAGTGAGTCTGAGTGAATTTTATTTATTTTTTTTTGCCGAGCTATGCTCCTTTCTTAAAATCAATGAATACACCTTATTATATTTCTTGTCCGATTACACGCAGGAATGCTGCTACTGACTCCACGGAAAGCGAACAGTGCAAAGATATCAACAATGGGCACGGCGACGTCGACCGCAGCGACAGTGCATCAGGGGAAGGGCCCCACAAATGCGAAATGTGTGAAAAATCGTTTAAATACAAACGTAGTCTCGGGGCGCATCACCTCACGCATACAGGCGTCATGCCATTTTGTTGCGACATATGTGGTATGTCGTTTTCACGGCAGGATCATCTCGCATCACATTCTATTAAACATACAGACAAGAGGCCCTTCATGTGCACGACGTGCACTAAATCCTTCAAGTATCTCAGAAGCCTTCGTCGGCATGAACGTCAGTGTACATGTGAGGGGAAATGTAAATGATAAATATATATATGGTCATTCTTCGGTTATACTGCCATCACTTAGTCTTTCTCAAATTGAGGAAGAGTAAGAATTAGAGAAAAAAACCCAAATCAATCACTCCGATGTATCAAGAACCAACAGCACCGTTATAAGTGCATGTATCCTTTCACTAATAGGATTTGTAAGAAATCATTCGCGTAAAAAAAATGATACGTAACCGCCTTCTCCGCTTGAATGAACCGCGATTTCCGTGCCGCGCTGCGGTCTGCCTTTCAGAAGAAATTCTCGACCATTGAATAAGAATAAGATCTAACTTTTGTGTTATGTGTGCGGCAGTTTTTTTAAAAATTGTTTTAATTCACCTCATACCTTGTGACATGTACACGTGGGCGTTCGTAGCAGTGAAATATGTGTGCACAGATCAATCGTGTAGGCCAACTTTTACTTCGAGACTTCAGCGAGATATGCAGTGCAGAACGAGCAATTATACTCGCGCTCTTTCTTAAATCAAAAAGTTTATTCAAACCACGCTTGTGAGAAATACTTCTAATCGTGAAAAACAGCTCAGCGAAATGCGCGTGGTAAACAATGTTGAGTGCCAATTGTGAATTACCGGAAACAACCTCATCGTCTCATGAGTATGGAATGGTGCAATTCTGGAGATCATTCCCACTCTTTGCTGGTCGGATTGCTGTGTGGATGTAGTTGTGCCAAAGATGCTTCTGGATCAGCCGAAATTGACTTCATTTGTGTTTTCCGAAACGAGATTTTCAATATCCCTGCAGGAACCTCTGTGAACAATTATTACGAATTTCTGCTATGAAATTTGGTTTAATCTGGTCATGTCTGCTATAATTATCCAGATACAAGTGCTGCAAACATGATCGTCTTCATTCTGGTCGAACTGCGCAAAGGACGGGACACGAAGGAAAGCAAGACAAACGTGTCCCGTCCTTTGCGCAGTTCGACCAGAATGAACTCGTACCAACTAGCCCAACTCTCCACGATGATCGTCTTATTGTTAATTTCAAGTTTTTTTTTACCTCTGCGGAAACTATCTCTCCTAAGAGTTGAGGCTAACATCACAAGAAGTTTCAGTCTGCGACAAAACTAAACTGCAAACGTTTCTTATCTTCGTGTGACCTTGGAAAGGCATTATGTAAGTTTTCAGGAGAAGTTCTTACTTTCATGCCAGTAGTCTGTTCTGACACTGTGACCTGTACCTAGAACTGTCATTTTACTGTAACGTGACAAATGCATTTGTGCAAGCGAAGAATAAAATGAAAAGACAGCGTGATGATACAGTTATGGTAGCGATTTATTTTCCCGGTACTTCGTTGACAATAAAAGAAAATCTCTCCGACGAATCATTGGTAATGGACCGCTACATGTCAACTAAGGTCTACACACGAACATATAAGAACAAATGTATGCGGGAAAAGGCTCACGCACTGGATCAAATTTCCCGAAGAAATTAGGGCTACGGGACGGGAAAGCATCAATTGCCTTGAAAGCTAGAGGAAGAAATTCGGTGGAACCCCACACAAGAATTATAGAGGAACTACCGCCACGCCGGTTATATCCCTGATCTTCAACATTTATGGGCGGTGAAGTCCTGCGTGCAAAGAAGATGGAAGAAACAGAAATTTTGCCGCAAGTTGAAAATGTGCTTAGCCATGTAATCTCGCAAAAAGTCAGAAGCATATGCTATGCTACAATACCGACAAAATTAGAACCGTTGCTGCGACAGCGTGCACGAAATGCCGAGAAACGAAAAACGTAGGTGATGCTCACAAACGTGATATATATAGGTCGGAGCAATGGCCAGGGGGCAGCAGATACAAAAACACGCGCATCGCCACCACGGCAGGACAGATAATATTGTCGAAGAGCTTGGTAGAAATACGCCGGAGACACGGTCACCGCTTTCACATCGCGCGGCGAATACGGAGGCGAGGAGACCGAGCAGATGTACCGACCCATTCAAACTCTTTAAAACGGCGTCAAACGGGAAAGACGGCGACCCTCTTGTCAACAAGCGAGCGGAGAGAAAGAGAGACGAGAGAAAAGAGAGAGAGAAAGTTCCAGCGCGCCTCGGTTGGCTACCGTACGTCACGTGACACGTTGCTCTCTCAGCGGTTACCTCTCCAGGAGAAAGAGTGGAGGAGACAGAGCGGCAGAGGCAGAGGCGCCACCGCGCCAGAGAGAGAGAGAAAGAGCCGAGGGAGCGAGTACTGCCAGCGCCCTCTAGAATATTTTCAGGCCTGCTCACTACTCCGGCCGTGGCCTCTGACGTCAGTCATTTTTGACCCTCGTCTCCTGCTGAGTAGACGTGCTCATGCATGCTCACGCTGTTTGAGAGAGCAGGATTGCTAAGCCTGACGAAGCCTGCCGTGGTATACTGGTGTTTCTTTTCGCGTCTGCTTGAAGACCGTGGTCTGCGTTTGTGAAGTGCTGCGTGGTGATGTGATGTGCTTCGTTCACGGAATGTTGTACACCTGCAAGCTCTCCCAATGGAGCAGTGCTGTGGGCCCAAGTGTCGCCGATATTGGCGATGTACCGAAGGTTCCAGTGGTTTCATTCTCCCAAGGCGACCAAGAAGAGAAATGAGAGCGTGCCGTTCATCGGGATGACATCGATATGCATTCTCTCCGTGATTCAAAGGTATGTGTAGTCTATGCTACTTGCTTTTCAGATGTTTTAAAGGCATCACCTCTAACACGTTCAGTTATTTCGATAAAATAATGCCGTGTGCACTTCTGACTTGTTAGCGCGCAAGCCTTTACATAAGGCACATTTAGCTGAGCGTCGCAGACGCTCACCCCCGCGATGATGTAGCGTCTCTTGAGAGTGCATAGATTTCCCGTTTTTGACGAGCGCGTCTTGCCGAGACGCGGTGAGCTTGGCTGCTAAATGACGGCGAAACGAAGTAGACGCACCTTCATGCTCCAATCAAGCGACTTCACAAACGGTGCGAGAGATGCGTTTTGCGTTCCGCTGCTCGCACCCCGATCTCATAAAAATTGAGCAATAAACGCGCGTGGCCGTATATTCTCAGAACAGGGGTTTTTTCCTTCAGGGTCGGTAAACATTTCGCTATTTGCGCGTAGCATCGCGGGCTTCTTTTGACTGAGAAACGCTAAGCAGTGGCGATGCGTGGCGTCGTGCATCTGTTTTGTATACATAGTATTTCTGACCGGTGCTCCGACCACTTTTTGCGGCATTATAATTATGCGCCAGTCTCGCAAGCACCTTTGCCTAATTTGTTTCCTTGAAATGTGTACGGCTGCAAGTCAGCTGAATTGGGATGCCTGTAGACACCTCATAGATTTTGTTGTTTTGTAACTGGGCAAATATGTATCACAGTGGAGCGGAAAGCCTGTGATAAACCGCTTTCTTAAATGGTTTTCAGGTGTGTGAGCTCGATTTCAAGCCAGAACACTTAAGGACGACTGCCAAGTACACCGATCCAAGAACCGGCAGGACAGTAGTAGCTCCTATGGGGGATACTCAGCTGACTCTGGACGCAGTGCGGACAATTTTTCTCGTTTACCAAATAAATAGAAACAGTTTCTGCACATCTTATGGACAGTGTGACGTGTGTGCGTGTGTGTATGTAAATAAAGAATGAAGTATGAATCAAACTTGCCTTATTTATTTCGTCACTTTTCGGGGCCATCAACCTTTGCATTTGTAAATCGGTCACATTTTCGATAGCGCACAATCTTTTCTTATTTTTAAGTGGAATAATAAGTCGCTTACAGACCAATCACCAAAGACTCTAAAGCGTAACACATTCCTTAAGCCAGCGCCAATCCCGACGCAAAAGGCAAAATAAAGCTGTTACGCATGTAAAACTAGCCGCGAACGCTTTATCCATTTCATAGGAGACGATAGTGGCAATGGCTTCACTGTCTCCCGCGCGTTCGCTCGCTCGGTCAAGACGTGTGACGTCACGGCGGCAGTGAGCAGGCCTGAAATTTTTTTCTAGGTGGCATTGGTACTGCCGGTACGCCGGTACATTCCAACGTGTTTCTTTGAGCTTTGTGCGTGCTTCTTCCATGTCGGTTTGGTGCGCCATTTTGTCTTTTTTTTTGCGTGGCGTGCGAGTGCCTGTGCAACGCGCGTGTGTGCTTTGGAGCTGCAGCCTCAAGTCGAGTGCACGGGTAAAGGTGAGTGTACTGTTCTACTTATATACTACTTTCGTCTGTTTACACCTTCGGCTGTGCACTGTTTAATAAGGCACTTCGTTTGCGTGTAGCAAAGAAGTAAGCTCTAGTTTTCGCGCGTTGTGGAGGCGACTCCCATCGCGCGTCTCTTCTGCTTTTTGCGGTATGCATTTGAGCGATGTGCTTTCGCGCCGAGGCTGAACCACGTGCAGCAATTTTCAAGCGTCAGCTTGCATCTAGTGTGATAAAAGAAGAAAAAAATGAATAAAAATGTTCCAGTGAAAAAAAAAAAGCTCGAACGTTCCAGGAATATTGGCGCGTGTTTTTGAGTAGAGTGCACTTTTCGCGCACTTTCGATGGCGATTGACAGTGGTTAACGGTGCGAGGACTGGGATCGAGTGGAGGAACTCTAGTGCGCCATGTACGGCCGAGTACGTTCAGAGCAATTAGTATAAGACTTTATTTAGTTGTTTCTTTTCGCTTTTCATCTGTTCGTTCGTATACATGCGCTAATGCTGATCATGATCATCTGCAACTCTGACGACTTGCATAATGTGGATGCTATAGTCGCTAATTCGTAAAAGTATACGTCAACTATAAATTAATAGTTTTTTTTGTCTTGTAGTGTGGCTTAAAACTGCATCTCTTGTGCAATTTACTCTCTCCGTTTCTTGATCGTTTCCCGGCAAAGGATGCAGACGTTGGTATCCGATAGCGATTGGTCAGCTCTGTTCTGATTCACGAATCGCAATCGAAAGTGGCCTTGTAACATGCAAACGGGAGCAGGGGCGTAGCCAGAAATTTTTTCAAGGGGAGAGGAGGGGGGGGCGCACCGCCTTAATTTCGGGGGTTGGGGGCACCTCCTTGAAATGGTCATTTTTCGCTCTGTATGCAAAAGAATTTCGGGGAGGGCACGGGCCCGGTGTGCCACTGCCACCCCCTGGCTACGCCACTGAACGGGAGCGCTGAAGCATTGCAAAAAAAAAAGACCAAGACGCGAAAGACGGAGTTTGTCTTGAGAAGCATTACACCAAGAGCATCCACGCGCGTGCCCCGACTTTGAATTTTTTCATAGAAAATTTAAAAGTACCACCTATCAAACGAGCAGCTGTCACTACGTAAAAATGGAGAAACTGGATTAAGTTGCAATATTCTCGACATGTGTAAGGATTTAAAACACAGCAGGGTGAGGAGGAGGCTAAGGGATTTGTCAAGTGCTTGCAAGTTAGTATGCCAGTTACTGCATGTAACTATCGAATGGATGTGATTGACTGACTGCTAATCGCTCCAATCATTTCAGGTTCACAGGACAGGTCTGAAAGGTCAACCTCAATCATATTTGGCTGTGGATATCACTGCAACTTTGGCACTCGACCAAGCGAGGTATGTACTCAGTATCTCGAAATTTTTTTTTCTGCGTGTTTTAAAGGGGTACTGACACAAAATTTCGCGGCCGAGATAGCCTGCTGGATCGATTTCCGTGTACGTGCGTGTACCATCTGCGAAATATCGACAGCGAATAAAGCTTGGAAGGTATTTTATATGAATATTGAAGTTCGCGTGCGCGATCCAGCATTATAGGGCGCACCTATTGCATTGACACCCTCGGAGGTGACCCGAGGTGACCTCCCTACTTCCCATACGTAAGCGTTGTAGCCGGTACAACAAGTTGTGATGACGTCGTAGCCGCCATTTTTGTTTTGACGCGCTCGCCGCTGCGCTGTTGGTGTCTCAAGGAAATCGTCGCCAACAGACGACGATGAGGAGGACGACGACAACGAGGACGATGATGGCGACGTCATCGCGCAGCACGTGCGGCAAGCGTGCGAATGCGAGGAGACGACGCGAACAGTGCGGAAGTGCGTCACACTTCTGTGTGCTGACGTGATCGAGCGCTGCAGCCGCTAGGTGGTGATAGTTGCACCCGGAGGCTTGTCGTTTTTGAAACCGAAACTGACACTGGTCGGTAATGAGGAGCCTGTAATTAATTATCTGTCGCGCGCTGCAGCAAACGATGTGCCGTGTTATGACTAACAGGCCCCCAGCAACACATTGCAGCAAAAAAACGCGAGGCCAAAGTTTTTGTGTCAGTACCCCTTTAACATTGCTGAGGACATGTGTGTATCATTTGTAAAGAAAGACCAGACCCTAAATGGGGTCTTCTGAATTAGTACCTCAAGTTTAATGTGCAGGCCAACTGCCTACATGCACCCACGCCACAGCTGCGACGTATTGCCCCACTGTCAGCGCATAAGCCTTCTGGCATAGCCGTATATCAACCTCAAGCATACTTGGCCGTGGATGTCACTGCAACTTTAACGCTCCGCGAAGCGACGTATGTATTGAATATCTCTGGAATTTATTGTCTCCGTGTTTTAAAATTTCTGAGGACACGTGTGTCGTTTGTAACGACAAATCAGACCCTAAATAGGGTCCTCTGAACTAATACCTCAAATTTAATGTGCAGGCCTACTCACCCCATGCACCCAAGCCACAGCTGCAACACGTTGCCTCGTCAGCGAAGTCAGCTCATAGGCGCATACTTCTAAAGTATATTTCATGGAAACACATCTCAATGTCATGATTTCTTGTCACATTTGTGAGACTGCAGTGCAGAACTTGTACAAATATGAAAGACACTACAGAGTTCATTCAAATGTTCATAATGTTAATGTAGCATGTGTAAATCAGGGCTGCTCGAAACATTTCAAAACATTTAATGCACTGCGTGTGCATGTTTCACGCAGTCATGTTGGAGATGATGTTGCTCCTGTGTCATCTGGACAAGAATTTAGATGTCCTCAAATATTTCATGATGTCAAGTTTTCTTTTTTTTTTTAAAGATGTTGGGCACGTTAAGAAGCATATTTCTTCTAGTGTTGCCACTGCCTGTTGTTTTGTGAACTGTAAAAAAGTGTTTTCAAGTGCAAAATCATTCACGTCTCATGTAAGTCGCTTTCATGGCAGCATTGTGTGTCCAAGACAGGGTGTGGCACAATGTGAGGAAGATCTTGGTGCACCTAGCAGTGCAGGTCAAGATTTCACCAGTGTTGATGTTTAACAAATTTCAGGGCATGATGATGAGGTTTGTAAAAGTGGACGGCTGCCACAAGTGCGCATGTAGCCTATACTGGAACTTAGTGGTCTAGATGCGATTCATGGCAGAGCTCCTGAAGTGAAGCAAAATGACCTTGCAGAATTACGGTTTAGAGTATGTGTTTATCCCTCTACATTATGAGCAGCTATTTCTGTTACTAGACATAATACACGGGTTGTTTGTGCAACTGTGGGCTCTTTTTACATTTTATATTTGTTGTTACACTCCATGCTTACTTGGGAACATTATGCATCAGAGCATATACATGTAGCTAGTTCAGCATGCGACAAATATGGTCACATTTGCTGCTCATCATTTCTATCTGGTGTCCTTTGATTTCATCATACAGTGTCTCACACAATGCAGCATAGTTTATACATTTCCGGCGTTTCACATCTGAAACCCGAATATGTGATTGGCATAGTTTATGGCGCATGGATTTATTCTGTCATTCTCTTTTTGTTTACTCCAGGTACATTGGACAGATCAACCGGACCAAAAGGCGGGGTAAAAGAGAAGGGAGCGGAATAGGACCAAGGGTGCTCAGCCTTATCAAAGCGCTTTGAATAATAAATGTGCAAGTATTGACAAAAGCGTTAGTTGCATATTTTATTAGGTACTACCCATGTCGAGTGATGGTCGCATGGTGAGGTAGACCACTCTACAGTTCATAGTGACACAGAATACACTTGATCTCTTGGGTCATCATACTAACAATGCAGCTGCATTTCATGTTGAGAGCCACTTGTCACCTCGCAGAGAAAATGCTACATTGATGGTCTCATGATAGCATTGACAAAAAGACGTACAGGTCGGTTTTATTTTGAGTTCACGAAAAAGATGTCAAAATGAAAGAACACCGTCATTTGCAAATGACGGTGAAATGTTATCAATCTGACAGGTCGGTTGTGTTTTGAGTTCATGAAAAAGACGTCAAAATGAAAGAACACCGTCATTTGCAAATGATGACCTTCAGTTATTTTGATTGTTACATTTTATCAATTTGACGGTTTGCTTGTATTTTGAATTGACGGGAAAGACATCAAAATGATAAAATATTACCATCATTTGAAAATGACGGCCTGCCATCATTTTGACGGCCATATGCTTGGAAATAGAGCTGCCAGGATATTTCCCGTCATTTTGACAAAAATTTTTTTACAGTGTAGGAGCAATCTGCGGCCTATTCAGAAAGACCACCCCACAAAAGGACAATGTCACGAACAAGATCCTTCGCAACTTAGACGAAAAATCGACCGCGGCGATACAACCGATTATGGAACGAGGCAGATGTGCCTCTTGAGCGTAAATACGCCGAGATAACTCTAATACCCAATCCAGGAAAGCCGACACTTTTGGTCATAACTCGCTAAAGTCTTCCCTAGGCAATCTTTTCGAGCACGTTGTTCGCAACGCACTCTGAACAGACTCAACAGGCACGCAGAGGAGAAAGAAATCCTACCTTCGACCATGTATGATTTTCTTGCCCAGCTCTGGGCCCTCGCAACTCAAGGAGAACATTTTGGACATTAAGCCGAAAAGAACAATGGGTGCCTTATCGACTTTTTACGTGACGGGAGCATTCTAAAACGTCTCCCACGAGTCAAAAATCGGTACGCAATGCGGCAGAGGAACCTGCGAACGATCGTTTCTCAGTGATCGCATGACAACTGCTGGGCTCGTACAGCTCCGAACACGGGAAAGAAATTGTACCCGCAATAGGCACGCCGCAATGCGCGCTTGTTCCAGTTCTTAACCTGGCAATGCACAAGCTCCCAAACCACCTGAACGTAGCACCCGTGATTCGAAGTGCCATATGCTCAGGCCACATCGTGAGGTATACTGGCAGAAGGTCTTTGGGGCAGCAGCAAGACGCTACTCAAGCAGCCGCAGAGGCCATCGGAGACTATGTTAAGAAACGTGGACTCAAATGCGCTCCAGAAAGCGCTGACGTACTCTGCGGAGGACATCAAGACGAAGAAAACAAGAGCCTTTAAAAGAAGTGGAAATACTGTTGGAGGGTAAGCTCGAAGAAAGCGTTAAACCAGTGGCCATATTGGGCCTTCACCTACAGAGCGAGGGGGGAAGTGAGACAGTCCTTCACATCTGGTAAAATACACAACACAAACCATGCACCTCATCCATCGTATCTCTGAATAGACTGAATGAAGCCGCCGTAGTCAAAATCATCCACGCGCTGATCACAAGTAGTCTCACCTACAGCACCCCTTACCTTACCTTCTCAAGCCGCCATCTACAGAAGTCGACACATTTTTACGGCTAGCCTATAAACAGGCGCCGGAGCTTCAGCCATGAACATCCAAGAGACGCCACAAGGAGCTCGGCACGATCAGCGTAAGTGAACTGATAGAGTGGCTACTGGTGATCCCGAGTGAACGGGTATCGCTGACGGGGACGTGAACTGCCCTACGACACCTAAGCGACCCAGTGCCATTCACCGAACGTGCACTGAAAAAATGCTGCATGACCCCCCCCCCCCGTAGTGAAGCATCTCTACGTTACGCCCGCGCCCGCGAATATGCATTCTGATTAAAACAGCGGCCGTCGATGTACTCGCGCGTAATGCTTACGAAAGAAGTTCACCAGCTCTCACGGCACGCTGTACACGGATGCAGCCATGTACGAGGACAGATTACCATGTGTTGAACGCCCTCTGCGAGATTGCCACGGCAGTTGAAAACATGTGCCCTACTTGAAACAACAATAGTATGATGGACCCCAAACCAGCCATGGTGGTCTAGTGGATACGGTGCTCGACCCGAAGGTCGCGGGTTCGAATACCGGCCGCGGCGGCCGCATTTCGGTGGAGACAAACATGCTGGAGCCCCGTGTACTTGGATTTAGCTGCACGTTAAAGAACATCATATGGTCAAAATTTCCAGAGACCAACCCCACGGCGTCCCTTGAAATCATGTCGTCGTTTTGGGACGTGAAATCCGAACTATTATTATTATGGCCGCCAGGTCACGATTACCTTGCTGGGAACAAGAGAGCCCCAGCCTCAGCTAGAGGGCATACTCCCCGAACCTCACAGCGAGGCTACGATGAAGAAGAGAGTTCGGAATCGATACAGGAACAATTTGAAGCTATAGATCAACATTACGGAGTGCCTCGCCGGAAATATGCCTCACCGCAAGACTCCCATGCGCGCCGGAGCAGTTTCATGGAGGCCGCTACAAACCAACGCCTTTCGACACCGCACGCCATATGACTGCATCTTCTCCACACAATACCAGCAGCACTCCCCAGATTACAATGCCGCGGCAACGCTCTACCACGCCACTTGAGCGTGTCAGCTCATGAGCGTCAACTCGCCAGCCTACACCTGATCGTGAAACGGCGGGCAGCCTCACTGTCTAGAGTAAACTCCTGGGACCCGCAAGATCTGGTCGCGAGATCGCGCAGGGTGTCCGCGGCACATGGGGTCCTGGACAGGGGACTCCTCCCACGCCCAGGGCCCGTCAAACAACCCTGCGGTTTGTGTTCATTCTAATAAATGTTTTCACTCGCTCACCCATATTGAGACACAAGTTTGCGTTGGCCCTGAGTAACTTGCTTGGAGTGGCGAAATCTAGTTAACTCAACGCATTTTCGATGGAGGCCAAATGTTTGAGGCCCGTGTACTTAGATTTAGGTGCCCGTTAATGAACCCCAGGTGGTGGAAATTTCTGGAACCCTCCACTACGGCGTCCCTCATAATGATATCGTGGTTTTGGGGCGTTAAACCCCGGATATTATTATTATTGCGGATTCCAATCGGTCTACTTATCTTCAGCTAATTTCGAACCACGGCAGAACCTCCGATTCTAAACACAAAACTATTCCCACTGGTACCGTCCCTCCCTTCCGAATTCCGTGCACCACCTCATAATTATTGGAAACCCAAAGTGATGTGTGTTTCATTATTGTTACTCTCGTTTTAGATTTCGTTGGTGGATGCTTGCATAGGTTTTTTTCTTCATTGATATTGTCAGGCGGTCGTGGCGTCGACGAAGGCAGCAGTCGACGTCTTGTCGCCGGGAAACGAAAATACACACTGTACCGTGATAGCGGCGAACTGTGCGTCGGCCGTCGAAAAACTCCCCAGCGGTAAGGCGTGTCGGCATTTTACATGCGGCATCGAACATTCGAGCCTTATCGCTGGTGGCCGCGTTAGTTCCAGATTGAACTCAACTGTTTGCGTTTGTGAGCTCAAGTCTATAAGAAGATCCTGAAATAATCTGTAAGGTTCCCAGACATTCGGGCGCGGTTTGCGCAAGATAGTGATTATACGTGTAACCGACGAGTTACATGAACGTAGCAAAAGAAGCGCGCGTGGCATTGCTCCCCTCTTTAAAAGCATCGTCCGGATGCTTGTGAGAGACCATAGAAGAGGAAAAAAAAAGAAACACAAATAAATTACAATAACAAAGGAAAAAGTAGAGTCCAGAGGTTCTCTAACCCGTAAAGAAACGGCTGAAGGCGCACGACATCGACGACTTCAGGTCGTGCGCGGCATCGCTGGGAGTTCGTAATGCCATCCGGGATGACCTCGTGGTATAGAGCGCCGAGACGTCGAAGCACCTTGTATGGCCCGAAGTGTCGCCGAAGACGTTTTTCGCTGAGTTCACGTCGGCGTATCGGCGTCCAGACCCACACACGGACGCCGGGCTGGTATTCCACGAAGCGTTGTCGAAGATTGTACCTGCGGCTGTCGGTCATCTGCTGTTTATGCGTTGGCGGGCGAGCTGTCGGACTTCGGCTACTGAAAGTAAACAGCGACGTCGACGTTTTCTTTGTCGGGGACATTGGGTAACATGGCGTCGAGCGTCGTTGCCGGGTATCACATGCTCTTTCCTTCCTCCGTGCCGGGCATGGAGGAAAGAAAAAAATAGAAGGGAGCACGCCTCGTCCACAAGCCAGCCTCCTCTGAAGCCGCTTGCTCCTCGCGTTCGAGGCTCATTTCCCATGATGCTCCTGTTTCATTTCCTTTCTTGACGGACTCATGAACAAAAACAAAATTTGACTAGCGCGCGCGCCTAGCGTTGACAAGCCAACCTCCTCGGACGCCGCTCCCCCCTCGTACTCCAAAACTCAATCACGTGGGTGTGCTCATTTCCCAGCGTGCCCGTTTCATTTTTTTTTTTTTGGCTGGGATTCAAGAATGTCACGTGACGCTCGCTCCTAGTTTTTTTACTCCTCCATATTGCCGGGTACCTTCCGCAGACCAAATTCTAGGGCGTCATCTGCGTTGTTTCTTGCACGGCTGTGTTGTATGCTAAGGTCACGTACGGAAGGATGACATCCCAGGCCTAAAATAATTAATCAGGGGGTGCCACAGGGCTCAATCTTGGGAACATCATTATTTATTCTCTATATAAATGACCTGCGCCAAGACGCTTCACCCTCACAATGCATGTTATACGCTGCTGACACAACTGTCTCCAACTCGGATGTGTCATTAACATCGTTAACTAATAAATTAAACAGTGCGTTAGCTAGCATTACCACTTGGTGTCACAGTTATCACTTGATCTTAAGTACAAACCAAAACTAAATTTGTCGTTCTCTGTTCTCCTCAAAGACGACTACAATTTTGACCTCAGGTGACTCTCAACTCCGACTTCATTTCGACTAGCGACTGTTTTTCATTTCTCGATGTCTATCTCGATCAACAACTGAAATTTAGGAAAAGAACATGTTTCGGTGTAAGAGCATTAGTAAAAGCTAGGCATTGTCTGTCTATACTCCTGCTCTCCTTTCACTTCATCACGCATTCATTCACAGCCACATTAATTACGGCATTGCTGCCTACGGCAAAAAGTATCAGTGTCACTTCACATGCTATTGAACAAAAACAAAACCAAGCTCTGCGGATTATTTCTAACTTTAGTCGCTGCATAATCTTAATGGCATAGCATGGAGAATAAAGTGCTTACAACTAATGATTTTATTTGCCCTTAACCTAATTCTCATGCTTTTCATGTTAATTAATAAAGATCTCACCTACGAGTTTATTTCCTTGGATTCCTTTAAGAATAATAACACTACTTGTTTTTTCTCACAAAAAATAGCTTCTTGCTGTCGAAAGCTTTTACTAATTACGGTAAAATGACAGTATCCTTCTGTGCTATCAGAATGTGAAATTCTCTTCCTCACCCCATCAAGAGATCGTCAGCTCTTACTGCGTTTAAAAAACGCTTAAAGCTCATTTCCTAAACGAATAATTATATCAATTATTAGGAACGTGTACTGTGTTCTTTTAGTGCTTCTTTTTTTCTTTCCTATCTAATTATATATGAACATTACTTGAAACGCAGTTTTACTGTACGTTTTCGCTGTCGTTCAACTGTTAGTATGAATTTCTATTTATTTATCCCATGGTTATACAATCCGAAAACAGCTCTGTGTGCATATAAACTTTGATGAATAATGACTCCTGTTATTGCAGTATTCTTTCTGTGTAACTTTTGTACCCATTTTTTTTTTTTGGTTCGCTTAGAGATTTTTGCAGTTCTGTGCTTATTTCATAGTTTCTATGTAATAATCATGCACACAGGGTCCCGGTACGGTCTCCTGACCCTGGGACCCTCTTCTCTATATCCGTCACGATGTAATCATACTATGCAAAATAAAGGTTTCTTTGTCTGATTGATTTGCAGAGAGAGAGAGAGGACGAGAGGCAAGCAAATGCAGATAGCATGGCTATAACTAAGGGGAGGTTTACTGGGGAGGAGGTTTTAATACCGCCCCTTCGACTTTTATTTTCTGGCTCTAGGTATTTGGGTGATGCTAAAATATTTACACACCTTCAATGCGATGAATAGTTCCCAAAAAATGTTTAAATTAATATAAAGCAACTAATTCCACATAATTTTTTATTATGTGTATGCTGTGTGCTTGATTCAGACACGAACATCACCCAGTATAAACCTTCAACATTACATCCGTTCTACACGCCCCTCCCCCACCCCCTAAAAAATTCCTGGTTACTGCCTCGGCAGGCAGAAGTACAGCCGCCAGCGCAGCGTTGGACACGGTATGTTTCCTGCAGCTAACTGGAGCGCGGTTCAGATGGAGCGCGGTTCAATTTCACTAGTAAATTTGTTTCACTTCTGCCTGACCGGCGGGTCGAATACACTCACTAGGCAGGTCCGTTTTAACGCGATAGCGTTAGACAGCTCGTTGTGCGGAAAACGGCGTCGTTTGTGAGCGAAAAATCGTCTGTGACCGAAAACTCGAGAAAGATGCAAATAAAATCAACAATGAAAATCTTCGGTCCCATTGAGGATCTAACCCGGGCCGTTTACGTGGCAAGCAGGCCTCCTACCACAAAGCCACGATGTTGCTTGCAACTCCATCGGAAAAAGCGTTACACAAATGCCATGTATAAGTGAAGGAGTCCCCTTAAAGGTGGTCATGAACCACTCCTCGGGCTTGGGGAGAAAAACACCCTGGAATGATTCGTACCCTTACCAGAAATATATAGCCGGAAGAATTTCTCGAAAAGCTAAAAAAGGACCGGAGATATAGCGATCGCAATATTTACCCTCTCAACTCGCTTCATTCCGGAGGAGAGAGGGAGCACCGTTCGAGCAGCCCCGCCCGGTGCCTTACGTCATCCTTACGTCACCTCGCTTCAATGTTGTATGCGTTTCCTTGCCGCGTAACTTGGCGGTGTTGACGGCTCCTGCTGGAAACTAATAGCTCCGGTCGGCTGCTTCTCGCGGTGCGGTGCGGTCTATCGCGTCTGGGTTGTAAGCGCTGACGCGATCTATTTGCATTGATACTGTCGTTACTTCGCTTATGTCGCATTGATATTGATACTTCGCACTGGTACTGTCGTTACTTCGCTTCGTTACTTCGCTTATGTCGTTTTTCCATCAAATCAAAATTAAACTGAAAGGAAAAGCCGGCAAGCCCTCGATGCAGCCGATTGGTACTGGCATGTAGTACACTCAGTATACGCTTTTAGATAACGGACTGGCCAAGGCGGCCTGCCTCAACTGCGCAGAATTAAAATCCCGTGCGGAGAAAACGCGACTCAAAAGCAAGAAAAAAACGCGACCGCGCTGAACGGGAGGAAACGAGATACATTGCCCTTCGACCTTCGGACAGCTGCAGCGCGCCTGCTCGTGGGCGAGGGCGAGGAAATCAGACAATCAGACGCTCGGAATACAAGCGAGGTTTGAAAAAGCGTCGCGACGTGTCCGCGCGCGAAGGGGAGAAAAAAGCAAGAAAGAAACGCGAGAAGAGAGTCGTTTTAGGCTGGCCCCAGCAGCGTGCGGGATGCCCAAGCAAAGCTGTCATGGGATTACCTTGGCCTTGTGAACGCCGATTCTGAACTGTCCAGCTGTGTCGGCTGTGTGTGCGCGTTTTGTGCCTGCTCTTTGCCGCTGGACGTGAAATGCGTGGTTTGACGACAGTGCAATATGCCTTACTGCGGGTCTTACTGCGGGTGGGATATGGTGTGACACTGTCCCGGCGACTCAAGCGAGCCTGCCGCTGAGTATATTACCAAGCAGATATGGCACGCTGCGTTCGCGGTACCATCGGGAACAAAATGGTAAGTAATACTAATGTTTCCTCTGTTCGCACGTCCTTATCGTCGCTCGGGCAGCTGAAGGTATCCTCCTGTACATTGCGTCGAGTGAAAAGTGCAATCAAAAATCGAAAAAGAAAGAAGGAACAGTCATTAAAGGGGTCATGAAGCACCCCTTGGGCTTGTTGAAAAAACACAACCTGCAGAAAGCTGACACGGCTGTGAACTGCTCTGCAAAATATTACAGTCGTGCGCGCCGCGTAAAGGCCACAAGCGGAGCGCGAAGTTGCCGTTTCCTCAGGCGCCGTCTTTTCAAAACAGAGGCCGGTTCTCACTCTCGTCGGTGGGCGGGGCGTCTGCACGTTGACGTCGCGGAGACATAGCATGCTTATTGGCGGATAGCCGGATGAGATGCGCTTCTTGCCACTGGGGTGCCGCCACTTGCCCGCGCCGCACTCCTCAGTCTGCTAACTTTACACGGTAGCCGCACTCGCGCGTGCGAATAACACGGGAGACCGATCGCGTTTCATGACGCGCGCTGACGTAACTTCTTACCCCCGTGCCAGCCCTCCCTCTCTAGCTTCCAGTGCGCTCGTCGGCACGAGAAAAGAGAGAAAGCGCCGAGAGCGTGCGCCTAAACCCCCGTAACTCCGCTGATTCTTGACGGATTCGAGAAATTTTTACGGCAATCGATTCGGGAGGCAGTAAACTCCGATACTAAGGTCATTAGATCAATACTTGGAAAAGTGGTTCATGACCCCTTTAAGCTCACATAGCGACGATGTGTAATGCGTGTTTAGAAACTCCTGTGAATATAGCACATGCTTCGATGCGTGAGTGCACCTAGCAAAAAGATGTTCGTACAGCATAATTCCCTTCCTTGCGATAAAGCATAAATGAAGCAGAGTGATTTCAAGGAGTATACACGAAAGCAAAGAAAAGCCGCTATTATCATGCTGTTATGTAATGAAATGTGCATTGAGGCCAAATTTGTTTTCTGTTTATGCTGTTTTCATGCTTGATTTGCTCGTCTTGATCCTCCGCCTCGATGTCAGTTTGTGTGCGTTGACATGTGGCATAATCGTCACATAATTATGACCATATGATGAAACATAATTATGGCCATAGGATGTGACAGACATCCGCTAAGTGACAGTGTGTATTGTGAAGAACATGCATTTTATGGTATTGTCGTTTCATTAGTAACATGTCAGCACTGGAATTTAATTGCCAGGGTTACATATGCATATTTATAGCCTTTAGGAGATGTATTATTAGTGCAAGGCTATTTTAATCACATTGATATAAGCCTGTTGAACCTGTTGAACCACCTTGTTGAATCACCTTGTTTGCCCTCTCGTTATTTTGTTTTGAATTATGTTGCCATAGTGTTTATTATCTCTACACAGTATTCTCATTGTTGACACAATTTATGACAAGGTGAAAACGCTGGCACTTGTGTCCAGGTCGTGTTTTGTCCTCCTTACAAGTATGCTGCTAATTTTTGCCATGAATCAATACCAAAGTTGCCCACTATTCAGTCCTAAACAGAGCACCTGTGGTTGATCAAGAATCTAGTGTCCAACGTGTTTAAATACGAAGTGAACCTTACTAACATTCACACCCCTTTACACTATAATGCTAACTTGACTGACATCGAAATCTACCCGAATGGTGGTACACAGAACAAGAGTAACACTTCTGGCGTTGTTTCGCATTTCTTTACCTTCGTGTATTTTTCGCCCTGTGTACTTGGAAAGCTGACAAGGAACTACTTAGCAGCTTCACAATTTTGCATTTATTTCACGTTTTCTTAAAAGGTCTCCAATAAGTATGGTGAAGTGTGAGTCCTTGGCGAGAAATTCATTTTTATGGGCACAGAATGCTTAATGAACTTCTTTTTCGTATCATTTTCAGGAAGACATTTCTGGCAAAGCAGCAAGAGTTGCTCGCCCACTGCTTGTCTACGAGACAGTGTATTGTGGGAACACTCCACTGTGCCTCATTGTACACTATCTCGAACATTTCTTACATCTTACAGCATTTGGGCAAATACTGGTATTGATGTAGAGTGTTATGGATGATAATGCGTGAAACCTTTCCAGTAGCATGTGCATTTGAAACTTTCGCATTGTTCAAAATGACACTTAGTGGAACTGGCTTTATTCAGCTAACTTTATCCTAATATGGACAGCTGGGCGAGTTGATGTGTATTCATAATTAAAGAAAGTGCTGAAAAAGCCTCCACAGCACAGAGAAATGAGAATGAAAGGCACAGGATGATGCGCTACTAGCAACTGAAGTTTAATGCAAACCGCAGAAATATATACACACACAGTATGAAAAACTACAAAATAAAGAATCACGCAGTCGCAGAAAGTGTAAAAACATGTCTAAAAAAGCCAAGCACGTGTTAAACTTCAGCTGCTAGTACTGCGTCGTCCTGTCCCCTTCATTTCTACGTGTGTTCTGGTTTTGTTTTCCCGCTTTCTTTTACTATGAACTTAAGTCCTGACTGCTTTACAGTCTCTATAAGTGTGTGGTCAAATTTTATTCAACCTCATGGCATATCAAGTACTAGGATCCAATGTGCCAAGCCATCAGCCACTATTTATAAGACATTTTTACTTTTGCGCACATTAATACCAAATTTTAAGTTCATCTGGAAGCCATAATGCTGGGCTTAATTTTTAATGTGGTAATTATGCATAAGCCATGAAGTGAGGAATTAAATATGAAGAACTTTAAGTTGCACATGGCACTAGCTAGCATGGATATATTGTAAACATAGATGTACCAATTATGCATAATAGAAGTATTGGTACATTGTAGTCATGTGATAACGCCGACAAGTTCCCAAGCATAATTCCAGAAATTTACGTTAGTTTTAAGATATCTGTGAGTAAATATGCGCATCAATATATGAAGGCCGCGTTGTCATTTTGCGGGCATTGCTGAATGCTTTTATAAATTGTGGTAAGTTCATCTACAATCAATTTTAGACTTTTCTGCAGGAAAGTCAACTGTATGATCATGTGCGACATGTTTTGATACCATAGTGCAAACTAATGCAATAAAAATACTAGAACATGCCTATCTACATGGTTGCGTATTTCTCAAACGTAAAGCTAGCCTTATTGTACTAATTTAGTTGCCTTCATGTGTAGGCCGACACCAAGTTCCTTGTGCATCCCATTTCTTTGGATTGTGCATAGATTCTGGCACTGTGAAGTGCACATATCAATACGCATTATGAGGAGGTTTTACACACTACTTTCGTGTTGCTTTACTGCTGTGAATTCAATATATAGTGCTTGGGCTGTACTGTATATGTTGTTCCATGTGTTCAGTATTAGGTGCAGGTTCTTTGCACAAAATTGTAAATATACATATGCTTACACTGACATGAAGACTGCTTCTGTTTTGATTCCAATAAAATAGTGCAAACACTGTTTCTTGTATCAGTAGAGGTATGACTATTTGTCGTGCATGCAAATGGAAGCAATTAACTTCTGCATGCAATACAAATCGGTGAAACACTGCTCGCTCAGTGTAACGGCCTGTGTTTTATTACCAAACAAGTAGAATAGATGATTTACACATTAGAACACATTGTGGAAGAGAAATAGGTGACAGGCAGTTAGGCAACACGTCATCACCGTGTTCTAACGTAGGCTGGGTGATATTTCATTAATCGTAGCATAATTGAAGGTGCCTGATGTATAAGTGATCTTCAACATAATGTGCAGGTGGACGAGGGAGTGCATATATGACAGAGTTTTTCCAGTTTTGTACCTATTTGCTATAGTCCTGGTGTTTCTGTGTTATGTATGTAACATTCTGAATTGTGAACAAGCCAACCTGTCTACTGCTGTGAATATAGTATACTAGCAATTCAAGCGAACCATTATTTTCTGGAGAACAACTGTTTCATTGAGGAGGACTGTAATACATAATTTTTTTTAATTCTTTCTGCGTCATCTGTGCACGGGAAATGCCAAGCACGCATGGACGTTCACAAGGGCGAAGTGCAAGTGCATAATTTTTTTATTTGGCGGGAGACATGTGACTGGTAAATTTGTGGATGTTGTGCTTGACCAACGTTACTAGATTAGCTTGACATCGGGGCACGCTTTTGGCATTCGCTTTAATGCGGTGGTGTGATGCTTATCAATAACAGTTAATTAGTAAGATAGTAGGTAGTCTACGAGTACGAAAGCAAATAAATACCAAATATCAGTTATAGAGAACCACTGCATGCCACGCTAAAGCGCGAATTACAAATAAGTGCTCATTGCGGAAATAGATTATCGTTCAGCTGCTCAGAAGGCGCTGTTGCCCCTGCGTGCAGCTCGCGACAGTAGGCGCGCTTTAAATGCACCTAATGTAGGCGCGTTACGATATCCTTCTAACTGTGGCGTCTGCGTGTGTAACTTTTATATGCTATGGGAGCGGCAGCCGCGAGCGCAGCGACGGTAGAAGAGAACGATGAACACGGACACGCTCGCGGCTCACGCTCAGTGGCCATTGACAGTGAGTCGCGGCCGATTCTTGGAATGATAAAGACGTGTTGCTCAGTGCACGGGGAGATCGAGCGGCCGTGCTCAGCGTCTCGTCCTCGTCTCTGAGGGGTACTGCGCGGCGGCTGGCCCAGACCCCTACAATGCAAACACAGGCGGTCTTAGAACAGCTCAGAACACGCTGCTGCCACTGGACGCGTGCAGCTCGCGGCAGCAATTACTAAAATTGCCCCACAGCATACGCCCATGAAATGCAGATACGTTCGGCCAACTGAAGATACCTTTGTCACGCTGGTATCCACGAATTTCGGGCGAGCGAAGCATTGTCGATATATGGAGAAGCACTCAAGAGGGCACACGTTTATCATTTTTATAACGGCACGACACGACGAACCGAAGAATTCGGAGCCGAAGGTGTTCACTTCGGCCTGCATGACGCCCCACAAATTATGTAGTTTAAACACAGGCCGATGGTTGTTCCTTGAAGACGACTGGAAGCAAAAGTACTTTCAGTGAGTTGACAGTGGAATTCAGGTTGTATTATTTCGACGTTAGCGCTGAATCCATCTTCGGGATATCTTCGACGTGAAGTGTATTATCCAAAGGTCAAAGGATCGTGTGCATTCTCTGTCAACAAAATAATAGTGTTAAAACCCTCAGCTATAATCCAGCCCTCATGGTTCACGAGGGGCCGCTCTCCGGACTGTTAAGAACCTGCTTGCAACTCGATCTGTGCACGCACTGATCAAGTCAGCACGAGATCCATGTCGTTAGAACTCAACGTCACACACAAGTTTTGTAAGGTTTCAGGCCAGTTATGACGTACAAGACTAATTGAAACGAGCGAGGCACAAGAAACTGCGATACCGAAAAGGGCACACCGAGTTCAGCAGACGACAATTGGCTTTCACCGGAAGTGTGTCATCTTTTCGAAAACTCGCAACGAAGTTTTTCCATATTTCACCCTGTTTGTTTAACTACAACAACTATTATACACAGTGTCAACGGCAACAAGCGCATCTAATCCAAACACCGCTCTTGATTTATGTCGGCTATTGGCCAATAAGCATGCTATGTCTCTAGCGACGTAAAGTGTAAATCCGCGACGTAAAGTGCAGACGCCCCGCCCATCGACGAGAGAGAGAACCGGCCTCTGTTTGAAAAGGGGGCGCCTGAGGAAACGGCAACTTCGTGCTCCGCTTGTGGCCTTTACGCGGCGCGCACGACTGTAATATTTGGCAGAGCAGTTCGTAGCCGTGTCAGCTTTCCGCAGGATGTCTTTTTTCAACAAGCCCAAGGGGTGCTTCATGACCCCTTTAACGCATTTTGTTCGGCAGGTGTCACGACGTAAATAAGCCCATTCGGGGATTTGTAGCGCATTGGCGATGCCATCAAAATACATTTCTTGCGCGATGGCATGCTTCGAAAAAAGCCGGGATAGTGCACCCATTGCCGCTAAAAACAAACCCAAGCTTGCAAACATCTCCAAAAATGGACAACTATGTCCATCTAGCTGAAAACATATCAAACTAACAGCAAACATTAGATAATATGGTGCCATCTGTCAGGCATTGAGAGAAACACGTCTCGACTAGCACAGGAAGTGCTTTAGATCGAAAAGCTATACTATTACTATAGAAACATCGAGCGCGCGCGCGCGTGTGTGTCTGTGTGCGTGTGTGTCTGTAACAACACACAGCAATAAGTATGCACTTAGTGGTTGAAGCGCGCACTAGGGGCCGAATTTCGCTATCGCGTTCAAGTCTTAAAGGCGAACCTTAATAGTCCCCCAATTTTTTGCCACGTTTCGCGCATGGCGACGTTCTCACGCCCGTCCATGAAATTCGTTGCCGTATGCTTACCACGTACGGTTGTACGTGGTAACAGAAGCAACATAATGATTTTGCGTCGCAGCTGGAGAGGTGCGGTAGCAATTCCAGCTTCAATGAAATATCCAATCTGTAATGGAGCAATTCGAGATTTTTAGCGCGCTTCCAGTTCGCTTCAGTAAAAGAACGGTCAATTTTCCATTCAGTTATGCTACCTATTTTTATGACACGGAATGCAGACAGTGGCAGATTTAGCTTTGGTCGTATTGTAAAGCAAACATTTCGAATGCTAATCTGTGGCGCTACAAGAAACTGGTGGTCGTTTCCCACTGACGCGACTTCAAATGTTGCGAAACATTATGAGCACGTATCAACCGCCTCACTAGTGGCGCGCACTTTGTTATCGTTTAACGATAAACCATCGTTTCGAGAGCTTCAACTGTTTGATACGTTCACTTTTATCCTTACTACCGAAAGCGCATGCGCCGTGAATCCACGTCGCACCACTCGGAAAGGCGTCAGAACATTTCAGACACTCATGAGACATGGCCGACGACAGAAACAATGGATACCGGCTTCCCAAGTTTTCCAGCAGCACTGCCCCGAGTACAAGCCGTGCAGTCTCCGAGGGTGCTTCGTCCACTGCAACCGATTACGCTTGGTGAGCCTTTCTACTTTTCGAAATCTTCATTCGGTTATGCTACCTATTTTTATGCCACGGAATGCTGACTGCGGCCCATGAAGCTTTGCTGGTGTTTTAAAGCAGGTATTCAGAATTAAAATCTATGGCACTACATGAAAAATTTTCTGGTCTCTTGCAATGACAAGTTATAAGAAAAAAAATGGAATAATTTGATATGCCTATAACTCGAAAAAGGAAATTATTACATCGGGTGTCCATTTATTGGAATGTCATGGCATGGCGCCAAGAGCAGCTGTTTGATGAAGTGACGGCTGCCCTGTCCCGCTACACTACATGCAACCGCAGGAATATCCGTCATCTTTTTAATATCTCCAGACATGTGGCTTGATTTCATAGATATGTAAGCATCTTTTACGGCATGAAAATAATTTAAAAAATTCAAAGAGAAGAGTGCTTAGAAAAATTTACGTGAGCACTTCCTTCGCCACAAGTGCCAAAGAGAATAAAAAAAGAAAACATCGCGACAACCACGAAGATGTCTCGAACATATACGATGAACTGTTGTTCTGACTGGCCAATAAGACATATGTGTCGTTATAATTTTGCAAATATTTATTTTTATAATCTAAATAAAGGTAATGCTGCGTGTTCACAGGCCAAGGTTTCTGCCTTGGAATTGAATCCCGACCGCGGCGCCGCATTTCGATGGAGACGAAGAGCTAGAGGCCCGTGCACTTAGATTTAGGTCCACGTTAAAGAACACCAGATGGTCAAAATTTATGAATGCCTCCACTACGGCGTCCCTCGTAATCGTATCGGGGCTTAAACTGAAGGAGTGTGAACTAATAGAACAAGTAGGGGACGTGCATGAGGGACATAACTGCACCATGTGTGTTCACTTTTGTTGCTTTTATCTTTGACGTCATGGTAATACTAAGCGCTATACATCATGGACGTCCAGCAATTAGCTTAATGCATAGTTTTATTGAAATTATTCTGTTGGCACCTTGCCACGAAGCATTAAGTTCGGGAGAAGCTCAGATATCTGCCGTTGGATTTTACGTGTCTTTAGACAATTCACCCGATTTTTGAACATTTGCTGGAGCGTTGATAGAACTATTCATGCCCTATAACACGTGTCTTCACCTCTTCCACTGTGTCAGGATTTTCCTGGTACACCCTATCTTGAAATAGATGTTATCAGACAAGCTTCAGGTCTTCTACAATCTTTTCGAAGAAACAATTGTAATGTAATTTCATTTTGCTATTTAGCATCTATTTTCTCTTTTTGGACGTTAAAATACCACATTGTTAATTTGTCATCTTGATCCGTGAGGTTTCCTCTTAACTGCTACGGCGCCATATATACGAAGCAGTAAAGATGTTCCTGCTATGTACACAGAGCAGTGACCGTACTTCATTTGGTACCGGCTTCCTTCTCGTATTCGCAACTTTCAGCAACTATAGGGGGCGCCACAAGAAATCCAATATGGCTGTCGATACGGTGATCACCCGTACACACGGAGTGATCAAAGCATGTGTTGTCGCTTGCCGGTTAGGATAATTTTCCACCGCATTGAACTTCCCATGCATGTAGTGGCTCACGCTTGAGAGCATAAACTGCGAGACACACGGCACGATTTTGCATCCGATTTGACGTCCTACGCGCTTGTGCAGCAGCCGGAATGGTGATGTTCCGCCGTACGGGGTCGCCGGATCGGGCGTCCGGCGTGCATTAAACTCGGCAGATTATTCTCACCCGCCCGGTCCGGCGATCGCACGGCCGTATAGCCATAGTGGCAGCAGCACGGGAGACAGGCAACCTCGTGCCGCTGCTCGGTTTCTTACCGGCTCTCATCATCATGTCCGAGGATGCCGTAGTATTTGCCGGTATCGGCGCTATTGGTGGCATGAAAAAGATGTGCTACAATTATTTTATCATGTAAACTAATTCCTAATGCAATAATGCGGTGCTTCCAGTGTGGCACTAATAAAAAAAAGCACCGGCGTCCACACCACTCGCAAGATCAGGAACCACGATGCGAAGGCACCTGCGATGCATTCGCAGATAAGCAGTGACACTGCAGGCCGTCTTACTTAACCGGCTTGCTTCGCTTCCACCTTTGCTCATAATATTGAGGGTGTCGAGAAAACGAATTGCGTATGTCGACGCCCGACATAAGAGTACAATATCAATCGCGTTAGCAAAATTTGCTCACTCTACGGCGTGCTCGCGCTCGATCGCGGACGGCAGCGGCGTCTGCCTAGCCGCCGCTCGCCGGTGTCAGTTGCAGCAGGCTGTTTTGATGTGGCTTTCGCTCGCGAAGGCATAGTTTTATTGACCGTCGTCTTCTAAATTAAGCAAAAAAAAGAAAACGAGCACTCACCTGCTGTCTCCCAGGACCGTGGTAGCACAGTACCTAAGGTGTTGCGATGCATGTTCACGCGGGTTCGATTCCCGGCCACAGCGGCCGCATTTCGATGGAGGAGAAATGCAAAAGATGACCTGCGTGCTTAGATTAGGAGCATATTAAAGAACCCCAGGTGGTCGAAATTCATCCGGAGTTCCTCACTACAGCGCGTCCCATAATCGTATCGTGGTATTGGCATGTAATATCCGAGGAATTCAGTGGTGTCCCAAAATTCAGCCGATTTGAGATGCACGATGGAAACCATCATTTTCTCGTATGAGAAGCTTCCCGATGCGCACGTGGATATCCCATTGTCTTTTCTGCCGCCGGTCCAAGGGAAAACCAGCCACTATTACGATGCCTTTCACAGTATACGGTTTGAGCATTTTGGCACGCAGTACACGCGATTTCTCTTGTGCTGTTTACCCATTACTGAACCGCAAGGCTTCCACAATGTTGCACCAACAAAATCCATCGTAATTTACTGGCCACACGCACAACAAGTTGCAGGACACACCGACGACGAAGCGCAGCCCGCACGTTGTCGCCAAGCAAGTTTTCGTTCTATCACCGGAACGCGAGTTTCCCCGGTTGCCGCGTGGCGGCGCCACCGTAGCTGAAAGTTGCGAATAGCTGTGATTAAGCTGGTGCAGAAATATCCCCGCTTAAGCAGTGACCTCAGCTTCTTGTCTCTGCCGATTTTAACGTTTATGTTTTGCTCTTTTCTAAATTCAGTAGCCCTATACAATACAATATAATATTGTCGCAGGGTGTGAGAAGGGCTATTCTGTCAATAGGTGGCGTGTCGCTGTCGACGATCTCTTCAATATTGCTATAAAACTGTCAATTATCGGCGGGTGTCGCGACAGTCCGCTAGCAGGCGCCACCTAGACTGTGGCGCTGGAATAACTTGATCAGCTTGATTTTCGATGGAGGCGAAAATGTTTGAGGCCCGTGTACTTAGATTTAGGTGCACGTTAAGAACCCCAGGTGGTCGAAATTTCCGGAGCCCTCCACTACGGCGTCTCTCATAATCATATCGTGGTTTTGGGACGTTAAACCCCAGAGATTATTATTATAACTTGATCAGCTTGCATATAGTCTGAATCGAAGGCCGTAGTGAGAAGGGGGTCCATCTATTTCGCAACATTGTAGGCTCTCCGCTATGCGCGCAGAATAACATTTCCCTCCTTCATGTATGACACCAATGTCTGCATGATTGCAACTCACAATCTTTGTCTTAAGATATTTGCGAATTGTTTTACGACTCCTTCAATGTAACGTGTTCACTTAAGCGGACTTTTAACTAAAGATAGACGACTTAAGACCGTTTAACGCCCACACTTCACAAATCTTCGTAAATTCAATATAATCAAATTAGACATGCTCTACGAATACTACCTTACTAGACTCCTTCAGCTCTGATACCATTAAAAGTCGCGGTTATGTACGCAGTTTAGCTTATCTGCAACCGAATCCTTCTATGCGCCTAAACCGACACTCTTAACATTGGTATTTTCCGAGGCCACGCACTAACTGGTTTTGACGCACTCTGTTGTTGTTTCCCAAATACTCTAAATAATTTCAAACTTACTTGTGAAAATGTACGTATTCTCCCTAATTCTTCTATTTTAAAGATACTTTGGTTAATATTTCAATAAAAACATTTCCTTTTGTAGAACGTATTTTCAATGCATAGCATGTGCATTGTTGGTTTGAATTGTGCTTAAATTACTTTGCTTTTGCCGTCGTATTTTGACACAGTGAATCTGAGACGTGGGGCATTGTGAAGCTGTTTTCATGCACCTTTTTTTCCCTGTCCGAACCACATGCTGTAAAACTGTATGTGGTAAATAAACTCAACAACTTAAGTGAACAATCCTATTTGGTAATGAGATTGCAAAGTGTTTCATGACGTGCCTCAAAGGCGCCTGCGTATGTGCGTATTCGATAGCCTTAGGTTGTGGAAACGAGATCCTGCGTAACGAAACGTTCAGGACAGCGGTTGTGAGCGATAGTGGGCGATAAAAAAATATCGTTTTCGGCATCGCGATGTCTATGCCGGGGCCCTCTAGGTATGCTTTCATCCTTGCTACAGCTAGTCTTGAAGGACACACGAACACCTGCATCTGGAATTCAGGGCGTACAGCATGAACTCGTGTAACGTGGTATTCGCAGTTTTTCTGCTCCCTCAGTGTTTTACATTATTGGGTTATTCTCTAGAGGGTATATCAAAGCCAAAACGAAAAGCAGAGGCGTCACGCAAAGGTCGCTTTATGTCAAGCACGCACATCAGTTCTCTACCGGTGGTTGATTGTGCCATCATGCCGATAAATAGTGGCCGAGTTGATAGCGAAGTCTGATGCTTGTCATTGTCCACGTGACACAACGCGTGTTTAGATAACAAGCGAACGGCTGCTTCAATACACACTTAGCTTGCCACAACATGTGTTACCTTCCTCCATATTCTCCCCGCCGCGGTGGTCCAGTGGTTATGGCGCTCGACTGCTGACCCGAAGGTCGCGGGATCGAATCGCGGCTGCGGCGGCTGCATTTTCGATGGCGGCGAAAATGTTTGAGGCCCATGTACTTACATTTAGGTGCACGTTAAAGAACCCCAGGTGGTAGAAATTTCCGGAGCCCTCCACTACGGCGTCTCTCGTAATCATATCGCGGTTTTGGGACGTTAAAGCCCAGATATTATTATTGTTGCTCCATATTCTAACATGGTTCCGTTGCACTAGTTATGGCCTTCCGCGGATACTGCGCGACATTTCGGCCAGGGCCTCGCTTCCCTATTCAAATAAGAGCTACGCGTACACTTAGTGAGATCGATCATTTCTGCATGTAGGCTTCCTGATGGCCCCTCGAATATGCCGCTGAACGTGTTCTGTAACGAGGCTGACGGCACACCTGCGTTCTGCTGTATGTGAAAAATTTTTTCGACCGCGCTGGTAATCCTTGAAAATACGAACGGCTTTGTGCGTGATTAATGACGCTGCTGTGTGCGGCCGTCGGAGACACATTCATCCAACGTTGCTGATGCGTTACAAGTGAAAGGCCCCAGGAATCACTCTTGCAGCTTAAGTTTATACATGATAATATATAACAGTTATGTTACATTTTAAAGCATTTCCAATGCATCTGTACACTGTGCAATCTTGCTTGCGCACAAGGTGCCACCATAATCGCCTACACTTAGGCGCACAGTATGAAATATACAATGGGTGGATTATGTAATCACTTCGAAGACAGCATCGCAGCCAACTTAGCGTCCACACTCCAACAGTATTGCTTTTTTAAAGTGTAATAACGCCATACCTCCATTCATGTAGGCGAATTCCAGGGTACTCGGGCCAAGTTGATTTAAAAAATGCAACGAGATGCGAAAGTGTAACGAAAGTCATTTTCTAAGGCGTCACTTCGCGTTTGCTGTCAAATTTGTGGTGGGCTGTGGGCTGAAGTAGTGAAGAGTGATTGCATGGAATTACTGCATAAGTTCGCCAATGTGAATTTCTCGCTCTGAATTGCATTTGCAAACGTCATGCGGAGATATTTGCCGGGCCGCTATGTCATTCCTAGCCGCCTTCAGTTTGTTTCATATCTGTGCCGGCAAAATGCGAAGAAAGATGCGTAGCGAGCGAGCACCAACTCGTCTCAGGCACGCGACAGCAAAAAAACAAACAAACGAGAAGAACTTGGTTTTAAATACAGGGCACTGCTCTCAGATATCAGTCAGTTTAGGTTACTGGATAAAGCAGCAGCCGGAAAGACACCGACGCCTTATCACTTTTCGCGTCAGGCAAGTGAGTCAGCGAGTAAACGAAAAAAACGGGTAGTCAAGCTGCCTTTATCTTCCCGCATCAGTTCACCATGCTGTTAGCGATTTGGGGAGCGTGTTCCACTACCCAGTTTATTTTTATAATTGAACATCGTGTTCAGCGTGTTGTAAAGGGGCTATACATATAAACCATAATATAGTCGGGAACAACATTAGAGGCTGCGGCATTTCTTCCGGAAAGGCGTATGAATCTGAGCCTGCATCGACGGGTTCTCACTATTAATTGATAAGCCCGACGTCCGCTGACTTCTGCCTCAGCTCATGAGTGAGACTGCATATTTGGACGCGGGGGCAATTGGTGGCGCCACTTAGGTCATCTGGCGAGAGCTCCATCTTGAGTTGTATCCGACAATAATTCCGGCACATTCATAGAGTTCGACTTGGCCCAGAACTAGAGTTAATGAAGCCTTGACAATGATGTGCTGGCCCTGGTGTCCTAGCACAAAACTCTGAAACGGAAACCTTCACGTCTGTTTGTCATTCATCGTTCGATCGCAAAATAATGTTAAGAGATTTCCAGAAATGTGTCCCTGCAAAAACTGATTTGGCTGACTCTTGCATGAACGAAATTGTCACGTTGCGAGCTAGAAAGTTGTGGTCTAGCAAGAAAAGGCCAATGAACTATAACAATTCATCCTCTTTGCTTACTGCTCGTCGTCTTCTTCGGCACTGAAGTTCGGGTTGTGACAATGAATGCATGAAATCAAACACGTTTGGTTCGGACTGCGGTATTTGCACGTCGTTCTCTTAGCGCAATGTGTGAGCGAACCCTTTTTGCTGGGCACGTGTCTTTAACGCTTAATATTCTGGCCTCGGCAATCACGCGCTCTCAGGAGCATTTGTTTTCTTTGTTCACAGACAAGAACGATACTGTAAACAACAGCTTCCAGCAACCCGCTTCAACTAGTAGCGGCAGCTACGTCGCCGTTCCCAGCACAAGCAGCGCAGGCACAGAGGAAGAAGCAGGCATTGCGGAAGACTACGCGAGGTAAGCCCCAGTTTGAAGAGCTCCTCTGAATGTGCAAACTCAGGGACAGCGCGCACGCAGCCATGCAAATCGAGATAGTTGAATTGATATGTAACTGCATCTTCAATCGAACTTCTGATGACGGAACGGCACAACATCATCTGCTGCTTCTGCGTAGGCTGTTAATGCCAGGAAGAAACTTGAGCTCCTGGGCTCTTATCAAAGGACGTTGAAACGGAGAAATCGTTTTCCTCCGCATTCCACAACATTGATTTCGTGCTTCCAGGGTATATAAAAGAAAACGCTATATTTCAACAATTTTATGGTGATTATCAATTTGTAGCCTAATTGAAAGCAACCGAACGTTAGTGAGGTATGTATGAAGATGCCGCATCTACGACGGAAAAATATACAAGCACAAAAACAGCCGTATAAGATTACACATATGCGATTTTCAATTCGTGCTTTTATTGACTAAAATGTACGCTATCACTGAGTTTCCAAAACAAGCATTTTTTGATTAAGGTAACCAAATTTGTAGAACCGAAATTTGAGAAAGTGATCAGCGGCATCCTTATCGAGGGCGTATGCTATAAGAAGATGTTTTCAGTTATATGATTCCCGAGGTTTCAGTGTTATGAAACAGTCGTATTTGCGTAATAAATTTAATTTTAGAGGTGTACATGGCGCTGGAAGTAAACTTATGCACAGCTCGTAAAAACGCAAGAGTTAAGGATCACCGGGTCTTCATTTTTTCATCCGGCCTGTTCGGCTTACTTCGAATGACAAAAAGTTTCCCTCTATGGTACTATTCTTAAAAGTACAGAGCACGCTTAAGTGGGCTTTTGCCTATCACTATTTCGATAGAAATATCAGTATGAAAAGAACCGAAACGTTGTGTAGCCTGTGCGAAAGTTATTGCAAACTAAAACTCGGTTTCTCAAACTCACGCGTAGCTTCCGGCGTTGGAAAACGATGATGTCAGTTGTCTCACTTATATTTTTTTTAAGTTCATATGTGAAAGTCTTGCCGATGCCCCAGTGTGGGACGAACTATGTTAGAAGAACAGTACCATGTTTTCGGAAATGTCATTGAAATGTGCTCGGTAATGAGTGTATCCAGTACGTGCAGGAAATCACTAAAAGTTTAGAACGATCCATCTCATTTTTAATTGAATTTAAAGGCTTATCGAGAAGACTTCGTTAAGGAGGTTAGAGCGAAGCGTGAAGTGGACATGCCCTGGCCTGAATCAGATACGGCGGCGCTACCTGAGAACAGTGGGCCTTCATCCGACAAGACCACCAGATTATGATTTGTGGCTCTATGGGCCCCACCATAGAGCATTGTTGATGTATATAGCAGAAGCCGGCCTCTACCTGTATATTTAACTATGTATGCCGTTGGGCAAACTCTCGAAATTAAAAAAAGAAAGGTTAATCCGAAAATCATGGTTTAGAAAACGGTGCTGTATCCGGGACGGATTAGTGACAATGACGTGGAATAAAAAAAAATTATCAATATCCCTGTTTATATTTTATTTTCTGATGCTGGCCAATTCATATTGATGGCTGCTCGAAGCTCTTGGTATATTTTAGAAAACTGAAGTTTCCAGGCAGCCCTTGATTATAATAAAATATTCACACCTCACTAAAACGCGCTTATTAGGACACAGGTCTCGAACGTCTGGCGGCCGTCTTGGGCAATTGCAGTCATTAATTACACAGCGCATGACTTTTGATAATGTATCTTTATGACCACCGTTCGAAGCAGCTCATGTTTTAAACTACCCTGCTATCCGACATATTGTGTAATATTGCTTCTTTGTCGAACCGATAACTACAGAGATTCTGAATGGCAGTAGGCGCTAAGCGAAGAATACTGCTTCTGACTACTATTTAGGGACACTCGCAGCGTCAAAACATTCTCACTATCGCCGACATTCAATATCACGTTGGCTCTCTGGGACGGTACACAGTAAACCACTTTACATCCTTAAGTGGGGTTTGCCGTGTCTATAACTAACACCCTTACATCCTAGGAAAAGGGTGTTTCACGTATCAAAACATCCATACCATAGGGTGTTGCCACTGGCCTAGCACCCTTATCATGGGGTGTTTCCATTGGTCTAAACACCCTTATCACTGAAAAATGTGAAAAAAAATCTACCAGTCGGGGAACACACACTTACCGGTGACATTAGCATACAAGGTGCACGCACGCGCCAAACCGCACACACAACAGAGTGCATTGTAAAATACCACATGGACGGAGCGCTCGTGCTACACAGCCTTCCACTGACCATCTGGTATATATAGCCATAGTATCTTAAGCCGCCGTTCACTGCCGGTGGAGATATTCCTGTTCCGTATAAATGAACATTAAACATTAAGAGAACAGGCGTAAATTTATGCTACGCTTGTAGATAGCCCTAAAAGACACATATCGTTTAATCTAAACTCCCCTTAAGATCCAACGACATTTTAATCAGCGAGTCCCAGTTATCATCTGGCACGCTGTGGTATGGGCCATGGGTGTTTCGATAACCCATAACACCGTTAACTCCTAAAGGGTGTTTAGTTGGAACATATCGACTTAAAGGCTCACACGTTGGGCGAGTGAAGCGAGCACACGGCAGAGACCAAAGCTCTTAATGTTGTTTGGAGGCTATGGCGTTGGTCAGCAACGGCAACGCCGAAAAAGAAACATGGCGGCAGCCATCGAAGCTGGTTCGTTCCTTCTTGAATATATAAAGTCGTTGTCGTACGCTGTGTTGAGCACGATTTGTAAGCCCACGCATCTGTTTTCGTTATATTTGCGTCCTGGCGCTTCGACCGCGTTGTATTGGTGACTATGTTGTACTTTTTGCAAGATTAACTCGCATATTCTCGGGGACAAGGTTTACCAGTCGTGGCTGAGCAAAGAGCTGAACTCAATGAGGACAAAGCGCACCTCATACTTTGTCCTTGGCGTGAGGTGACAAAAAAGCGACAGCAGAATCCACCGCATTATTTGTTGCTGTCTGGACAGTGAGCAAGTCGCAAGCGCGAGTTCGGATCGAAGGGGCCAGTCCTGTCTGCACGGGCGATGCCATGCTCCTTCACCACCATAATTACCGGGGGTTATCGAGAAAACAAATAAAGGCGTATGCGGTACATGCCAATCGCGACTGGCGTATCACGTATAGCTGTGACTGTGCTCGTGCGGAACAAACGGAGTTGTCTTCACGTTCTCAAATTATAATGCAATTGCAAAGAAAACTATAGTTTCCTGCGCAAGCCCTGGTCTTGCTTCAGCTTCGTAGTTTGCACCCTGCTGCAACCAGCTTGTGAGAATTTAGAGCCCTTCCCACTGCTTGGGAATAGGGAAGACAAGCGAAACCGTCGAGTGTGTACTTTTTGGAACTGTAATGGGGCAGTCTTTGCCTGCATTTTAAAATTAAAGAGACATACAGTGAAAGTTCAGGGATGCTTTCGAGCACGTCCGACAGAACTGAACACGCAGCACCGAAAAGGTTTTTGATGAACTTTCACCGGGATCTCAAGGTAGCATATCGGTGAAGCTTTCCGACTGCGACGCGTCGCGCGCGCGTTTTGCTTCACCTGCCCGATCGCCGTCGGTGGCATTGGCTCGACGGCGACGCGGGCACTCGCGCTTCAATCCTAACTTTGAAAACGCCGCCAACCCGAGTGACGTGGAACTTAAGGTGATGAGCAAAGCTTATGATAAACACGCGCGTGAAACTGCAGAAATAATAAGCTTTGAAAGAAACAACGAAATCAAACATGATATTCAAGGTGTCTGCGATAGCGCGCGTCTGCGTGTTCCAACACAACATGGCGGTGCTGTCGGGCGTGTTACCACCTTAAATATTGTCTACACGAGTGCCCTTTGATCCTAGCACTAGACAGTTTCGCTCTAATGGTGCACTGGTACTTAGGGAATGGTTGCTGCAGTGAATACTTTCTGTATTACGAAGAGCTTTCTTGCACACTGTCAGCGAAGTCACAGCGTCACCTTCTTTCTTGGGTACCCGTACAGTTTATTATAAACATATTTCCGTAACCTTCGAATTCGTGGCGCTACACATCCTGACAACAATAAATTTTGTAGCAGTTGGACTCCCGATCACACCTGTAATGCCGAAGAAGTCGAGCAGTACTTCAAGACCCTGGGCAATACTCTACTCTTCGGTATGTGGAAGATTATTATCGGCTCCTTTTCTTAAACAGATACATACAGCTCACTTCGGAAGGATATCAGTACGCCAATGGGTTCCTTCGTAACTGACAGCTCCCTTGTTCAGAGATAAAAGTCCTCAAAAATAACTTGATATAACAAAACACTCAAGGAGTGCAGAGGGGGAACAGCGCAATAACGGGACGAAGAAAAAGGACCACACAACACATTTTTTCGTCCCGTTTTTGCGCTGTGCCCCTCCACATCATGTACCAACTGGCCCCTCAGAACACCCTTCTGCAATTTATTACTCAAATAGTATACTAACAAAGGTAATCATTTTTCTACAGTTCTCTATCACGATGCATGGATCAGGTGTGATTTCTCCATTAAAATAAGAAAGCGCATCCGCATGAAGTTAGTTGCGGAGACTTGGCCGCCGCGGTGGCACAGTGGTTACGGTGCTGGGTGCAGCGGTTGCGGTCGCGGCTTCCATCCCGGCCTCGGCGGGATCATTTTCGATTTAGCCGAAAATGCTGGAGGTCCGTGTACTCATAATTTGGCGTGCGGGAACCCCTCGTGGTGGAAATTCAGCTCTTCACAACGACGTGCCTCATGATTATATCGTAATTCTGGCACGTAAAACCCCAGCGATTACTCCTATTATTAAATGCGAAGCATTTCTTAGCGAACTTCTGCGACTTTGAGCGTATCTATCTATCTATCTATCTATCTATCTATCTATCTATCTATCTATCTATCTATCTATCTATCTATCTATCTATCTATCTATCTATCTATCTATCTATCTATCTATCTATCTATCTATTAGCTATCTATCTATCTATCTATCTATCTATCATCTATCTATCTATCTATCTATCTATCTATCTATCTATCTATCTATCTATCTATCTATCTATCTATCTATCTATCTATCTATCTATCTATCTATCTATCTATCTATCTATCTATCTATCTATCTATCTATCTATCTATCTATCTATCTATCTATCTATCCGCCTGAGACTTTGTGCTCTCCTGGCCGTTTGGTTAATCGGATGTATACCAAAATTGGTGTGGCATAAGATGACCTTATAGGAACATAAATGACAGGTCATAACATGAAAATCATGACAGCATGTCATGAAACAGCATGATTTACATTTACAGGAAAGTGCACACTTTATCTCCGCGCCCCGTTCTCGATCTACAGTACATATATAACATCTGCACCTATCAAATTCGTCAAGTCATAAAGAGGGTTGTTAAGGAAAGAAAAATAAATTGTGCAACAGCGGCACGTCTTGATCGCGTGTCGCACGTTATACTGACAGTTGCGAAAAAAGGAGTCACATTGATGTTTTAAGTGTTCTGGATATATGAAAGATGGCACTGCAGGAAGAAAACCCGTTTTCTTGGCAAATCCCTCGAGGTCGGTGTGAGCCAGTGACGTAGGACATGATCATTATAATAATCATCAGGTTGGGGAGAATCTGGTTGGAACACGATCGTCTTAGTAACTTACCTTTACTATTACCACTGCTCTTGTTCAGAATAAGAAAATACACGAGTACATACTTCAAGTTACCACGCAATATGGTCTTCGATGCACGAAAAAAGATGCAGACTTGGGCGAGCTTAGGATCACACATGGTGACAAGATACAGCGTATATCTATTAGCGGGATCAGAAGAAAGAGGGAATAACACAGGACAGGCACTGACGGTTTGTCGAAACAGGTCAACTGAAGGTCAACTGAAGGTTTGTCGAAACAAAACGACAAAGTTTATACAAAAAAAAAAAGCTTTAAGACTGCTCATGCACGCTTAGTCACGGACACGTACGATCTCCTTCAATATAAAAGATTCTCGAGCTCGTACCAACAATTCACGAGTAATCAGGAAACGTATATTATTCATCGTGTAAACACATGTATTATTTTTCACAAGTTTTTCTGCACGAAAGTTGCCGTTTCTTTTTTTTTTTGCAATAAACCTTGAGTTCATAGGAAGCGCCTGTCCTTTGGTGTTGCCTTTTTCTTTTGCCCCGTTAAAAAATTTACGCTGTATCTTTTCGCGAACGATGTACCGGGTACTACGTCTTTCAGTGGAGGTCCGCAGCTCATGTGCATACATGTGATTTCATGCACGCACAGACGACACCGAGAATGGAAGAGCCGCCTTCCAGCTTCCGATCTCCAGCACGAGTTTCGAGGAAGCAATGCCGAGTACGAGCGATGGAGATATTGGAGCAGCACCAGACTTCTTGGGAACCGACATAAGGTGAGGGCCATTTCAACGCGATAGCGTTGAAGAGATGGCTTCGCAGAAATTCCGGTGCTGCTATCGGCGGCGTCTTTGGTTGTGAGCGGTAAATAGGCATTCTTTCTGAGTAAAATTTGAGGTAGATGCAGGGCAAACGAAAGGAATAACAAAAAATCTTCCGTTCGAATGGCACGGGGGATTCGAACCTGCCACCCCTTGCTCCGTGGTACTTTGGATTTAGCCGCACGGCTACCACGTGTCCATCCTCTAGCATACTAACGGTGAGCTATTTATATACACCATTTAGCGTTGGTGGTACGCATATCTGAGGTTATTCAGCGGCTGGCCACAACACCCGCGAGATGCCTCAAAGGGCCCACGGCCGCGCTATTAAACGGGACGCCCCGCCGCGTGGTCGTGTCCGCGTTTTGTCGCGCCGCATGCGTGGATATTGGACCCGGAGGGCGTCCGCGCTTTGTCTTTCCTTGTGGCACCGTTTAGGTCTCCACCGAGAAACGATAAACAGGCTAGCGATTGGGAAGGCGGTACAAACACGGTCAGATTACACCAACGCATTCTACTCTTGAACGCGAAGCTCAAGGGCCCTCCAAGTTTTTGAGGTTTTGAATAAGGATAGGTCGATAAAAGTGAAGGCTTACAGTTTTACCAGATTTCTTAAATGTTTCCTTGGTGACAAATGAGTAACTATCAATAATTCTCCATCCATAAGGCAGTTACAGGATATCGGCAACCAAGGCGCTTTGTAAGCTGCTCAGTGAATGCTGTGCCATGTGTGTTCTTTCACTTGTTTCATGCGAAGCAGAAGGAGCAGACGCTGCTGCAGCAGTTGCAGTAGCAACGATCTTTCGAGAACTCGTGCAAGTAAGGTGCTCATGGCAAAGGCGTCAGCTGTTCTGGAAGAGGGCGCGAGGTGGGCACTCGGCTCTGTCGACTAAGAGGGAATTTAAAGAAATAATAAAAATAGCAGAACACGCAGCAAAGGACATAACGTTCATAGCGACACAAATTATTTTGGAAATTACCACGAGCTTTTCCGGAAATATATATTCCAGTGAACATTCGCTTTTTCAATACCATAACGAGTACGCCCTCGCGCTACTGCGAGTCAGCTCGCACAATATGCGGCGAATTGAATGTCATTGTGTGAGTTCATCGTCCCAGAGTGGATATAAAATGGCTGAGAATAATCATGGTGACCGAGAGAGACTATTGATCGTAACTGCTGAAATAGTACGAGCGGGGCAAGTTGGAGCCATGCTTCGATTAACGATTGTTGGCAAGTTGGAGCCATGTTTCGATTAATGATAACACATTTGACTGTTATTCTGTGTATGACGAGTGCAATTTAAATTATTCGCTCGTCTAATACGGCTCAGTTGGTGCATCTTTGAACTATTTCTGTTTTAATGTTATCAATAATGTAGGAGGGCTTAGAAAAGGCGCTAAAAATATTCCAGCTTCGGCATGGCAGGCCTTTTAGGTCAGGCCTTAGACTTGCACATCTGCCGGCACACGCCACACATTCTCATCAGAATTTCTATATTTCACGTTGAAGATGGGAAAGAATACACCATTATACTACGACCACGTGTTTTCCGCCGTTCTCATTGTGTCGTTCTCGTACAAGTAATCACTAATACTATACGCATCAAGACAACAAGGAGCTTTGTAAAAATGCCGCCGCGGTGGTAGAGTGATGGCGGTGCTTCGCTACTGGTCCGCAAGACGCGGGTTACATCTCGGCCACGGCGGTCACATTTCGAAAAAGGCGAAATGCAAGATATCCCTGCACTTACATTTAAGAGCGCGTCAAAGAACCCCAGGTAGTGGAAATTTCTCGAGCACTCCGCCCCGGCGTGCCTTAATGATATCGTGGTTTTCGTAAGTGAAAGTCCGAAATTATTACTTTTGTATGCATGTGATCAAATGTTTTATTTTTGTCTCTGTGTAGACAAAACATGCCGCCCTCCTTCCCATAGGTCAGCAAACTCACTCATTAGCCGACTCACTCAGACTCAGATTGGGTTGTCAGTCTAAGTGTCAGAGAGTCCGGGTGAGTAATGTTTTGCCGAGATTGAGTATGAGCGAGTCAGACTGAGAAAAATTTTAGTGAGTGATGGTCCGAGTGAGCCCTACGCGTAAAATATAATTCTTGAATGAGTATGTGCGAGCTCTACTTTTATTGCCGACCTATATGTGGTCCTGTCTATTCATCTTCAGGATTACTATCAGGCTTATATTGGCTCATGTTTATACTCACGTCTACGCACACTTCTTTTAACACACTATAGTTCATACGCCGCCTCAATATTTAGTGATCAAAGGCGTAACCTAGGGCAGGGAGCGGTGCCTTGACATCATACCACAAACTGTTTTATGGGAAGTTCTTGATAAATATATCTCGTGTTAGTCACGTCTTTCACGAAAATGTCTTTACTGCATTGAAACCACTGATAACTCGCATTTAAAGGAACAATATCAAAAGGCGCCACGTAGAGCACCGATTACGTGAGATATTGGCGTTAAAGGGCATTGACACCATGATCGAAAAACCCGATTGCACGCTAACGCACTCATGAGTCGACTCACTCAGACTCAGACAGAGTTTTGCGTCTTAGTCTGAGTGAGCCCTCTTGAGTAATATGTTGGTGAGCCTGAGTACGAGTGAGCCCTAAGAGCTAAGAGTTCTTGAGTGAGTCTGAGTGAATTCCATTTATTTTTTTTTTTTTTGCCGAGCTATGCTCCTTCCTTAAAATCAATGAACACACCTTATTATATTTCTTGTCCGATTACACGCAGGAATGCTGCTGCTGACTCCACGGAAAGCGAACAGTGCAAAGATATCAACAATGGGCCCGGCGACGTCGACCGCAGCGACAAAGTGTCAGGGGAAAGGCCCCACAAATGCGAAATGTGTGAAAAATCGTTTAAATACAAACATAATCTCGTGGAGCATCGCCCCACGCATACCGGCGTCAAGCCATTGCGTTGTGGCATATGTAGTAAATTGTTTGCACGGAGTTCTATTCTTACTAAACATCGGCACACGCATACAGGCAAGAAGCCCTTTCTATGCGACATATGTGGTATGTCGTTTTCACGGAAGGATTCTCTCACATCACATTCTCTTACACATAAAGACGAGAGGCCCTTCGAGTGCACGAAGTGCACAAAGTCCTTCAAGTATCTCAGATGCCTTCGTCGGCATGAACGTCAACATACGTGAGAGGAGCGGTATAAATAATAACTATATATGTGGTCATTCTTTGGTTATACTGCTATCTCTTAGTCTTTCTCAAATTGAGGAAGACTAAGAATTAGAGAAAAAAACGCAAATCAATTACTCCAATGTATCAAGAACCAACAGCACTGTTATCAGTGCATGTATCCTTTCACTAATAGGATTTGTAAGAACTCATTCGCGTAAAAAAAACAATACGTAACCGCCTTCTCGGCTTGAATGAACCGCGATTTCCGTGCCGCGCTGCGGTCTGCCTTTCAGAAGAAATTCTCGACCATTGAATAAGAATAATATCTAACTTTTGTGTTATGTGTGCGGCAGTTTTTAAAAAAAAATTGTTTTAATTCACCTCATACCTTGTGACATGTACACGTGGGTGTTTGTAGCAGTGAAATATGTGTGCATAGATCAATCGTATAGGCCAACTTTTACTTCGAGACTTCAGCGAGAAGCAGTGCAGAACGAGCAATTGTACTCGCGCTCTTTCATAAATCAACAAGTTTATTCAAACGACGCTTGTGAGAAATACTTTTTATCGTGAAAAACAGCTCAGCGAAATGCGCGTGGTAAACAATGTTGAGTGCCAATTGTGAAATACCGGAAACAACCTCATCGTCTCATGAGTATGGAATGGTGCAATTCTGGAGATCATTCCCACTGTTTGCTGGTCTGATTGCTGTGTGAATGTTGTTGTGCCAAAGATGCTTCTGGATCAGCCCAAATTGACTTCATTTGTGTGTTTTGCGAAACAAGATTTGAAATGTCCCTGCAGGAACCTCTCTGAACAATTATTACGAATTTCTGCTACGAAATTTGGTTTAATCTAGTGATGTCTGCTATAATTATCAAGATACAAGTGCTGCAAACATGATCGTCTTATTGTAAATTTGAAGTTCTTTTTCCTCTGCCGAAACTATCTCTCCTGAGAGTTGAGGCTAACATCACAAGGAGTTTCAATGTGTGACAAACTTAAACTGCAAATGTTTCTTATCTTCGTGTGACCTTGTAAATGCATTATGTAAGTTTTCAGGGGAAGTTCTTATTTTCATGCCAGTAGTCTGTACTGAGACGGTGACTTGTACCTAGAACTGCTAAGTCATTTTACTCTAACGTGACAAATGCATTTGTGCAAGCGAAGAATAAAATGAAGACATTCTGATGGTATAGTTATGGTAGTGATTTATTTTCCCGGTACCTTGGTTGACAATAAAAGAAAATCTCTCCAAGGAGTCATTGGTAATGGACCGCTACATGTGATCTAAGGTCTACACACGAACATATAAGAACAAATGTATACGGGAAAAGGCTCACGCACTGGATCAAATTTCCCGAAGAAATGAGGGCTACGGGACGGGAAAGCATCAACTACCTTGAAAGCTAGAGGAAGAAATTCGGTGGAAACCCACACAAGAACTATAGAGGAACTACCGCCACGCCGGTTATATCCCTGATCTTCAACATTTATGGGCGGTGAAGTCTTGCGTCCAAAGAAGATGGAAGAAACAGAAATGTTGCCGCAAGTTGAAAATGTGCTTAGCCATGTAATCTCTCAAAAAGTCAGAAGCATATGCTATGCTACAATACCGACAAAATTAGAACCGTTGCTGCGACAGCGTGCACGAAATGCCGAGAAACGAAAAACGTAGGTGATGCTCACAAACGTGATAGGTCGGAGCAATGGCCAGGGGGCAACAGATACAAAAACACGCGCACCGCCACCACGGCAGGACAGATAATATTGTCGAAGAGTTTGGAAGAAATACGCCGGAGACACGGTCACCGCTTTCACTTCGCGCGGCGAATACGGGGGCGACGAGAACGAGCAGATGCACCGACACATTCAAATACTTTAGCCACTCGGAGCAATCTGCGGCCTATCCACGAAGACCACCCCACAAAAGGACAATGTCACGAACAAGACCCGTCGCAACTTAGACGAAAAAATGACCGCGGCGATACAACCGATTATGGAACGAGGCAGATGTGCCTCGTGATTGTAAATACGCTGAGATAACTCCCATACCCAATCCAGGAAAGCCGACACTTTTCGTCATATCTCGCTAAAGTCTTCCCTAGGCAATCTTTTCGAGCACGTTGTTCGCAACACACTCTGAACAGACTCAACAAGCACACAGAGGAGAAATAAATCCTACCTGCGCCCATGTATGATTTTTTGTCCAGCTCTGGGCGCTCGAAGCTATAGGAGAACATTTTGGAGATTACGCCGAATAGAGCACTGGGTGCCTTATCGACTTTTTACGTGAAGGGAGCTTTCTAAAACATCTCCCACGAGGCAAAAATCGGTACGCAACGCGGCAGAGGAACCTGCGAACGATCGTTTCTTAATGATCGCATGGCAACTGCTGGGCTCGTACAGCTCCGAACACGGGAAAGAAATTGTACCTGCAAGAAGCGCACCGCAATGCGCGCTTGTTCCAGTCCTTAACCTGGCAATGCTCAAGCTCCCAAACCACCTGAACGTAGCACCCGTGATTCGAAGTGCCATATGCTCGGACCACATCGTGAGGTAAACTGGCAGAAGGTCTTTGGGGCAGCAGCAAGACGCTACTCAAGTAGCCGCAGAGGCCATCGGAGACTATGTTAAGAAATGCGGACTCAAATGCGCCCCAGAAACCGGTGGCGTTCACTCTGCGGAGGACATAAAGACGAAGAAAACAAGAGCCTTTAAAAGAAGTGGAAATACTGTTGGAGGGTAAGCTCGAAGAAAGCCTTAAACCAGTGGCCATATTGGGCCTTCACCTACAGAACGATGGGGGAAGCGAGACAGTCCTTCACATCAGGTAGAATACACAACACAAACCATGCACCTCATCCATCGTATCTCTGAACAGACTGAAAGAAGCCGCCGTAGTCAAGATCATCCACGCGCTGATTAGAAGTAGTCTCACCTACAGCACCCCTTACCTTACCTTCTCAAGCCGCCACCTACAGAAGTGGACACATTTTTACGGCTAGCCTATAAACAGGCACAGGAACTTCAGTCATGAACATCCAAGAGACGCCACAAGGAGCTCGGCACGATCAACGTAAGTGAACTGATAGAGTCGCACCTGGTGATCCCGAGTGAACGGGTATCGCTAACGGGGACGGGAACTGCCCTACGACACCTAAGCGACCCCGTGCCATTCAGCGAAAGTGCACTGATAAAATGCATGACTCCCCTCCCCCCATAGTGGAGCTTCTCTACGTTACGCCCGCGAATATGCATCCTGATTAAAACAACGGCCGTCGAAGTACTCGCGCGTAATGCTTACGAAGGAAGATCACCAGCTCTCACGGCACGCTGTACACGGTGCACCCATGTACGAGGACAGATTACCATGTGTTCAATGCCCTCTGCGAGATCGCCGCGACAGATTAGAACATGTGCCCTACCTGAAAGAACCACAATAGTATGGTGGACGCCAAACCAGCCACGGCAGTCTAGCGGATACGTTGTTCGACTGCTGACCCGAAGGTCGCGGATTCGAATACCGGCCGCGGCGGCCGCATTTCGGTGGAGACAAACATGCTGGAGGCCGGTGTACTTAGATTTAGCTTCACGTTAAAGAACACCATATGGTCAAAATTTCCATAGACCAACCCCACGGCGTCCCTTATAATCATATCGTCGTTTCGGGACGTGAAACCCAAACTATTATTATTATGGGCGCCAGGTCACGATTACCTTGCTGGGAACAATAGAGCCCAAACCTCGGCTAGAAGGCATACTCCCCGAACCTCACAGTGAGGCTACGATGAAGAGGAGAGTTCGGAATCGATACCAAAACAATTTGACGCAATAGTTCAACATTACGGTGTGCAACGCCGGAAATATGCCTCACCGCAAGACTCGCATGAGCGCCGGAGCAGTTTCATGGAGGCAGCTACAAACCAACGCCTTTCCACACTGCACGCCAAATCACTGCATCTACTCCACATGATACCAGCAGCAATCCCCAGATTACAATGCCCCGGCAACGCTCTACCACGCCACTTGAGCGTGTCAGCTCATGAGCATCAACTCGCCAGCCTACACGTGATCGTGAAACGGCGGAAAGCCTCACTGTCTAGAGTAAACTCCTGGGACCAGCATGATCTGGTCGCGAGATCGCGAAAGGTGGCCGCGGCACATGGGGTCCTGGACAAGGGAGTGCTACCGCACCCAGGGCCCGTCAAACAGACCTGCGGTTTCTGTTCATTCTAATAAATGTTTTCACTCGCTCACTCATACTGAGATACATGTTTGTGTTGGCCCTGAGTAACTTGCTTGGAGTGGCGAAATCTGGTTAACTCAACGCATTTATGATGGAGGCGAAAATGTTTGAGGCTCGTGTACTTAGATTTAGGTGCACGTTAATGAACCCCAGGTGGTCGAAATTTCCGGAGCCCTCCACTACGGCGTCCCTCATAATAACATCGTGGTTTTGGGACGTTAAACCCCGGATATTATTCTTATTGCCAATTCCGATCGGTCTACTTATCTTCACCTAATTCGAACCATGACAGAACCTCCGATTATAAACACAAAGCTATTCCCTCTGGTACCATCCCTCCATTCCGAATTCCATGCACCACCTCATACTTATTGGAAATCCAAAGTGATGAGAGTTTCATTATTGCTGTTCTCGTTTTGCTCTTATACTTACATTTCGTTGGTGGATGCTTGCAGAGCTCTTTTCTTCATTGATGTTGTCACGGGGTCGTGACGTCGACAAAGGTAGCAGTCGACGTGTCCAAGATAAAACTTTTTAATTGGCCTAACTTGTGACCGGGAAATGAAAATACACAATGTACCGTGATAGTGGCGAACAGAGCGTCCGCCGTCGATAAACTCCCGAGCGGTAAGGCGTGTCTGCATTTTACTTGCGGCATCGAACATTCGAGCCTTATCGCTGGTGGCCCTGTTAGTTCCAGATTGTCCCCGCAGGGGCGTCCGCGCAAGCAGCCGTTTGGTGTGCAGCGACACCACGGACCCGAGCTAACGGGGGGGTTTCGACCCCCTCCCCCGCCTAGCCGTGCGTGTCTTAGCCGTGTCCAGGGAAGAGGGGATCCTGGGGGTTGAGCCGACGCCGGGTGTTTGGACCTTTAAGGCTCGCCGGCAGAGGCAACACACCCCTTTGGCCCCGGCTTCACGTAGACGGCACCCCTGGGCTGACCCACCCAGGGGAAATTGGCAGTCGCCTCTTCCTGTCTCTTTCTACCCCACGTCTTCGTCTTTCTCTCCCACTTTTAGCCTTTCCTGTTTCCTCCTCACTTCTTTTTACTTCCGTTCTTCATGGCGGCAAGGGTTAACCTTGTGTAGTTGCCCAACCTTGGGTAGTTATATTTGGTTATAGCGGCGATGTATGGCTGGCGGCTCCAAGTGTTTTACCATGTAGCGTCCCCTTGTTGTGCTCGGTGGTGGGTGTCCACCATCGCCGCCGAACTTCTAACGCTTCACATGGCAAAATCTTTTCCCCTTCCCAACGAGCGGTCCCTGAAAACGAACCGCACCGATGATAGCTTCAAAAGAACCCCAACTGATTCTGACCACTTTCCCCGCTTTCTGATCATACACTCTCTCGCAGATAATGACTTGGTTGCGGCACTGTCTGTATTCCTGATCACGAGAACATTTGAAAACGTGGTAGACAACAAGTATGACGCTAAGGAACTCTCATCTGGTGATCATCTGGTTGAAGTGACCCAGAAAGAGCACTCAGACACCCTCCTGAAACAGAATAAGTTTGCTCACTTGAACGTGTCCATCACCCCCCACCGTAGCCTGAACACTGTCCAAGGCGTCATTTCACAACGTGACCTAATGCAACAGACCGAAACTGACCTCCTCGAAAGCTTCCGAGACCAAGGTGTAGTCGCCATCCGTCGGATCACCATCAGGCGGAATGGTGAAGAGGTCGTGACGCCCCACATCATCTTGGCGTTTAATCGCTCCACCCTTCCCGAATCAGTGGAAGCGGCGTTCATTCACTTCACCGAAGCCTAGAAGGTGCTTCATGTGCCAGAAGTATGGACACGGTTCTAACACATGTCGTCGAAAACTCACATGCACGAAGTGTGGTGCCCACGAGCACCCTATCGAGAACTGCACCACTACACAAGCAGAGTGCCCTAACTGTCACGCGTCCCATGCCGCATATTCTCGGACATGTGAGTTGTTCAAACGAGAAAAGCAAATAATACAGTTGAAAGTGACAGAAAACATCACATTTTCTGATGCCCGGAAGAAGCTCTCTCTTCTCTCCGGAAGATCGTACGCAGACGCAGCGCGCCGGGGGGCCGGGCGGCGTCTAGTTACGGTGGCCACACAGTACAGTACAGCCCCCCATCAAGCAGCCCCCGGCTGCATCAACAACCTTAAAAGTCGCCGAGGTCAATTTGTCACAGACCTCAGGGACGACACCCACAAATGAAAGGGATCCTGTCCCTCTTGACAAACCTCCATCAGCCTCCGCGTCTCCACCGGAAACAATGGAGGTGACACCTGGATCCTCAGCGTCTCTGACGCTGACGGAATCCCCCAAAGTGAGGCGGAGCTCTTTAGACCACCTCAAAGGAAAGAAACATCCTCCAGTCCAGCCGCCTCACAAAGGCGGTGAGGTCTGAATAAGTCGCACTCCTCTCCTTACTCACAAAAATGGCTGCCGAGACTATTATTTACTGGAACTGCCGAGGACTACTTAAGAACCTAGACGACATCTATGAAATACTTGCAGAACACCAACCCAACATACTTTGCTTGCAGAAAACGCACGTAAACCCAACACACACAAACTTCTTTTAAAGATGTGTGGTATACCGAAAGGACAGGCAAGACACTGCCCATTCATCTGGCGGTGTCGCTATCGGGGTGCAGAAAGCAGTTCCGTGTGAAAGATTCAATATACTTACTGATTTAGAGGCAGTTGCAATACGAACCCTAATTTTTTGGTCGAATAATAACTGTGTGTTCGCTATATATCCCCCCGGACTACCACCTCTCTGTTGAGGAATTTGAAAAACTCATCTTCCAGCTCCAGCATTCATTCCTGTTGGTTGGAGATTTTAATGCGCACCATCCTCTATGGTGATGTAGACGAACTGATTCCCAAAGTGCGTTAATCGAAAACTATCTCCTCTCCTCTGGCTCCTGTATATTTAATAAAAAAGAGCTAACGTACTTTAATGCAGCGCACAACTCATACACAGCAACAGATCTCGCAATCGGCTCTCCCTCACTCTTGGCAACCACCGAGTGGGGTGCTATTCGAAACCTCTATGGAAGTGATCATATTCCTGTTTTCTTAAAACACACGGGAAACACAAATCCGATAGTAACTCTATCAGGTTTGTAGAGCTGGATGCTGACTGGATGAAAGTCCGAGAACTTTCGCAATTGTCGCGCTCATCAATTGAAAACCTAGGTATTGATGCATGCCAAGCCTTGATCACACTACATATTAGACAGGCTGCAGAGCAATCCATGCCACAGACATCTAACAAGACACGAAACAAACGAAGACCATGGTGGAATGCGAAATGCAAAAGTGCCCTTGATAATGAAAACAAAGCATGGTTGAAATTCTGCCGGTATTTTCAGCTGACAACTTAGTTAATTTCAAATGTGCCAAAGCAAATGGCAGGCGTATCCGACGTGAATCTGAACGGCAGAGCTGGCAGTCATTTCTCTCCTCAGTTAACTCCTACACTGATACGCATAAAGTGTACAACAGAGTTAGAGCTCTTCAAGGACAGAGTATTCATCCAGTGCCTCTTGTGAGTACCGCTGGTTATACACTGGAACACCAAGCAGAAGCCATAGGTCAACATTTTGAGTATCTTCAGCTCAGCACATTATACAGACTCATTTAGGCGACACAAGCTTGCTGAGGAACATAAACCTATCCGTGATAGAAGGCCAACCGCAGGAGGGTACAATAGCCCATTTAACTATAGAGGAATTAAAGGCGGCGCTGAGAACATGCGGCAACTCAGCAGCAGGCCCAGACAGGATTACGTATGGCATGCTGAAGAACATACATGAAGACACGTTTGACACTATTCTCTTTCTGTTCAGCAACGTATGCTCCTCTGGGCGTCTACCCAAAGCATGGAAAGAGGCGGTTATCATACCCATCCTTAAACAAGGAAAAGAAGCCACACTTGCTGCCAGTTACAGGCCTATTACGTTAACTAGCTGCTTGTGCAAGGTATTTGAAAAAATGAATTATCGCCGCCTTGTTTATTACCTAGATTTTAATGGCCTTCTTGACCAACGTCAAGCTGGATTCAGGTCTGGCCGGTCGACAACTGATCAGCTCGTAGCCTTCCAGTCTTATGTCAGGGACTCCTTCATTCATAAACACTGCCTTTCTGTATTCTTTAACCTAGAGAAAGCTTACGACACCACATGGCTTTCCGGGATTCTTCGTGACCTGCATTCTCTTGGAGTGTCAGGAAACATGCTCAATACTATTGAAAGCTACCTCTCTGAACGTACTTTCGTGGTCCGTGTTGGAAACGCCGTATCAAAGTGATTTACGCAGGAAAATGGTGTCCCCCAAGGTGGTGATCTTAGTTGCACGCTCTTCATTGTTAAAATGAATTCCCTACGTAGTGTACTGCCGAAAACAATATCTTACTCCGTATATGTGGACGATGTCCAGATCAGCTTCAAATCGTGCAACCTGGCCATCTGTGAACGTCACATTCAGTTGGCAGTAAATAAACTGGGCAGACAGAAATGCTTTAAATTAAACTGTGGGAAAATCGTCTGCTTACTTTTTTCTAAACTGCTTGGCATTAGGCCAGCCCCCAACATTTCAATAAATGGACAAACCATAGCCACTAAGAAAGACCACAAATTCCTAGGTGTTGTGGTTGATGAGAAGTTGACCTTTGTTACACATATCAAGCAGCTGCAATTAAAATGCTTGAAAGCTTTAAACTTACTCAAGATCATTTCGCATCAGTCATGGGGTACAGATCGCCACTGTCTGCTTAACCTACGGAGCAGTGTAGTGCAATCACGTATTGATTACGGTTCGGTGGTGTACGAATCACGTCGAGATCTGCACTAAAGATGCTTGACCCAGTGCACCACCTTGGGCTTCGTCTGGCCACTGGCGCCTTCAGAACCAGCCCGATAGCTAGCCTCTATGTTGAGGCGGACCGATGGTCATTAGAACGACGAAGACAGTTTACAAGCATCAGCTATGCCACTAAGGTGCTCTCCCATGCCGACCACCCATGTCGCGATCTACTGCAGCACACATCAAATGCCCACCTGTTTTCGAGGCGACCATCAGCTATGCTACCGTATTCTATCAGAGTAGCTTCACACCTTGAAATCCTGAACATACCAGTTTCCAATCTCCAACTAAGCTCTCATAAGAACACTGTGGCATGTCATTCTTAGAGGTAAAGAAACATGGCCCCGAGGTTGCAATAAGCCAACACTTCATGTACTTACAGGCAAAATACAGGTGTGCTGAGTACTACACAGATACTTCGAAGTCCTCTGCAGTCGCATGCGCAGCACACGTCCTGAGTTCTCTAAATCTGAAACAATGAATGAACATACCAGCATATTTACAGCAGAATGCTATGGCATACTACCAGCTGTAAGGCACATCCTAAAGAAGAAAGAACCAGCCTCCGTCATATACACAGATTCCCTCAGTGCAGTCACTGCGTTGTCCTCCGGTCAGATAAGCAAAAATCCAGTCATGAATTCCCTTCTAAAATGCATCATGTCTGCTCACAAATCCAAGCTTAAAATTACACTCTGCTGGATACTGGGACACTGCAACATAGCTGGAAATGAGGCAGCAGACCAACTTGTGAAGTCAGTTGCACGCCGCAGTTCAGTAGACATAGATGTCTTGCCGTATGAGGACCTGAGGCCACACATCAGAAAGAAAAATCGTAGGCAATGGCAAGAAGAATGGAACGCCGCAAGCGAAAACAAACTGCACACAATAAAGCCTATAGTCGGACGATAAGCTACCGAAAGACGTAACAGACACCAGGAGGTTGCTCTGGGCAGACTTAGGATCGGCCACACACACGCGACACACTCACATCTTTTAACCAAATCTCCAGCACCGAACTGTGCAAAATGTGGTGATCCGCTGTCCGTCCTTCATGTTTTAATCATGTGTCGGTTGCTCGAACCAGAAAGGAGACGTCACTTCCCAGAACTGTACAAATCCCACATACCACCACACCCATTCTTTTTTCTTGGTGCCGAGCCCATGCTCTCCCAAAAAAGTGTTTTAAACTTCTTAGCTAGCGTAGGCTTCTTACATTCCGTTTCATACTCTCACTAATCTCAGCCTTCTCTCAATCTTGAGGGAATCACTGAGATTTCTAGTTCAGACGTCATGCAGCACGCGCTCCTTGTATTAAACAAGGAATGTTGCCGAGGCTGCGTGACTTTCTAAAGCCCATAGAATGTGCCTGCATTTAAACTCATCGCACACAATCAACTCCTTTAGTTATTTTAGGCCCTATACACCACAGTTTTATTTTATTCGTCATCTTGAGTACCACGCTTTTTACTTGAGTCGACCAGTAAGCCTGTGTTTGGCGCTCTTTGGCCTGAGTTGCTCTTGCGCCACTAAAACCTACCATCATCATTAGTTCCAGATTGAACTCAACTGTTCGCATTTGCGCGCTCAAGCCTACAAGAAGATTCTCAAATAATCTGGAAGATTTCCAGACATTCAGACGCGGTTTGCGCAAGATAGTGATTATACGTGTAACGGACCAGTTACCTGAACATAGCAAAAGAAGCGCGCGTGGCATTGCCCCCCTCTGAAAAGGCTCGTCCCGATGCTTGTGACAGAACATAGAAGGGGAAAAAGCAAAGTGCATACACAAATAAATTACAATAACAAAAGGAAAAAGTAGAGTCCATGGGTTCTCTAACGCATAAAAAACGGCTTAAGGCACACGACATGGACGACCTCAGGTCATGCGCGGCGTCGCTGGGAGTTCGTAATGCCGTCCGGGATGACCTTGTAGTATAGAGCGCCGAAACGTCGAAGCACCTTGTATGGCCCTAAGTATCGCCGAAGAACTTTTTCACTGAGTTCACGTCGGCGTATCGGCGTCCAGACCCAAGCACGGACGCCGGGCTGGTATTCCACGAAGCGTTGTCGAAGATTGTAACGGCGGTTGTCGGTCATCTGCTGATTATGCGTTGGCGGGCGAGCTGTCGGGCTTCTTCGGCGCACTGAAGGTAAACAGTGACGTCGAGGTTTGGCGTCATCCGCGTCGTTTCTTATACGGCCGTGTTGTATGCGAAGGTCACGTACGGAAGGACGGCATCCCAGGTCTAAAATAATTAATGAGGGGGTGCCACAAGGCTCAATATTGGGAGCATCATTGTTTATTCTCTATATAAATGGATATCCCCAAGATGCTTCGCTCTCACAATGCATGTTGTACGCTGCTGACACAACGGATGACACTAGGATGTATCAATAACATCGTTAACTAATAAATGAAAAAGTGCATTAGCTAATATTACTACTTGGTGTCACAATTATCACTTGATCTTAAATCTGAACAAAACTAAATTCGTGCTTCTCTGTTCTCCTCAAAGACGACCACAATTTTGACCTCAGGCGACCCTCCACTCCCACTTCATTTCGGCTAGCGACTCATTTCTCGGTGTCTATCTCGATGAACAACTAAAATTTCACAAACACATTTCACAAGTTAGGAAAAGAACTTCTTCCGGTGTAAGAGGATTAGTAAAAGCTAGGCATTGTCTGCCTACTCCTGATCTCCTTTCACTTTATCACGCATTCACTCACAGCCACATTAATTACGGCATTGCTGCCTACGGCAAACGTATCAGTGTCACTTCTCATCTATTCAACAAAACCAAAGGAGGTAAATTCACTATCTGACGTCATTTGTCGAATGGAGTTCAAGAACAAAAAACTCCCATTTCATTTCCTCTGGCATGTTTTCTCTACTTTTTCCGAAGCTTTCCATAATGCCTTCAGTGCTGGCGGGCATGTATGCAGCTGTGCGGGGGAAAGAAGTAAAAGATAGAGGCGGCATGCTTCAGCGCACTAAAAATCCCTTGCACAGATAGCCCAGAGAAAGAGGCCCTCTGAACGGCTGCTGCATATGTTCGAGAGGAAGCGAGGAAGCCCTTTGACCTTGGCGGCTGCAGCCTCCTGCGGCCCGCCCCCGCCAGCTCAAAAGCAAGCCAGACGAGGCGCTACCGAAGCGAAATGGGACAAAGCTTCGCGCCGCATGCGCGCGCGAACAAAAAAAAACATAGAACAAAAGAAAAACGCGACGAGGGAGTCGTTCCCGCGGCGGCGCGATCGTCGTAGCTAGACTTGTGAACGCCACTTCTCAAGTGATCAGCTGTGTCGGTCGTGTGTGCGCGTTTTGTGCCTGCAGCATCACTGTGTTCTCGCCGCTGGATGTGAAATGCGTGGTTTGACGACAGTGCAACATGCTGCGCTGCGAGTGCGATAATCACGACGGCCTGCCGACTCAAGCGAGCGTGCCGCTGTGCAATACCAAGCAGATGATGGGCACCCTGCGTGCTCGGCACAGTCAGGAACAAAAAATAGTAAGTAATACTGATGTTATCTCTCTTTGCGAGCCCTTATCGTCGCTTACGCACCTGTAGATGACCTTCTGCACATTGCGTCGCTTGAAAAGTGCAATGAAAAGCAAAAAAAAAAGAAAAGAAAATCGGCATGTCAAGCTTGCGAAATGCCCGCCAGCGCACCATGAGCGTGGCATGTAACCCATACCGTACATTACACCCCATGTCATTCATTGTTTCCATGTTACCAGCTGTCATTTATGTACGTCATACAGTCACGTCACGCTCTACCAATCTTGGTATGATATCAAGTCAGAGAACCGGACGCGAGCGCACCAGGCTCCATGCCGTAAATGACATACATGTCGTTATTTTCATGCTACTATATGTCATTTATGTTCGTCGCACAAACACGTAACGCTATATCAATTTAGGTGTATGTCAAGCTAGCGAACCGGCCGCGAGCGCACCATGAGCGTGGCGTGTCTACATGACATGCATGTCATTATTTTCATGTTGCCAGCTGTAATTTATGTTGGTCGTACAGTCACACTGCACAATACCAATTTTGGTGTATATGAAGCAGGCGAAACGGCCACTAGCGCCCCCGAGACCATGTTGTCAAAATAACGCCATACATGACAAGCGTGTCATGATTTGCACGTTAGAAACTGTCGTTTATGTGCGCCATACACTCTTGTGACGCCATACCTATTTTGGTAAATATCAAGTTAATGAAACAGTCGCAAGAGAACCAAGGGACTGATGTGTAAATCATGTCGTTAATGAAATGCATATCATGATTTTCAAGTTAAGACCCATCATTCATGTTCTTCATGCAGTCGTGTCATGCCAAAATTCGTATGGCACACGAATTTTGGCATACATCCCATTAACGAAACAACCACACGAGCTATGAGTCGTAGGCGACTAGATAGATAGGTAGATAGATCCGTTCAAAGTCGCAGAAGTGTTTAACAAATGCTTCGCATTTAAGTCGTTAAACTCAGATAGCAATGATGTGTGATGCATGTTTCGGAACTCCTGTGAATATCACTCATGCTTTATACGACCAGTCAATCGACCCAGGAGTGCGCCCTGATAAAGTTGTTTGCTTGATATTATTTTCTTGCCTGCGATAAAGCATGAATGAGGCATGATGCTTTCAGGGAATGTACATTAGAGCAAAAGGCCATGGTTATCACATTGTCACATGATGGAATGTGCATAAAGGACAACTTTGTTTTCGATTTATTCTTTTCTCCAACTTCATTTGTTTGTTTTAATCTTTCGTCATCGTGTCAATTTGCGTACATTGACATGTGACAAGACCGTGCGCTATCATTTTGCAGCATCTACCTTGGATGCAGTCAACTACCCTGGACATCTTTCTCCCGCCATGCAACTGTGAGAACCCACCGAAGCACAGATTGTCAGGAAGTGAAAATACTTTTCGGCAACAATTTTGCATTGCGCACTCTGCCCGTCTCCTGAAATAACATATTAAGGTACATAAGCACTGTACCTTCATACATATGCATCAAGGAACAGTGAAATAGCATATCAAGGTACATTAACATCATTAGCTTGGATTCATTTAGGTAGAACGAATAAATCATGTTAAAGCTATACAGTGACGGCCATATCATGTGACAGACATCTGCTAAGTGCAGTGTGTATTGTGAAGCACATGCGTTTTATGGTATTGAATGAATGGATAAATTTTTATTCCAGCAAAATACAGGAAATGGGCCTCAAGTGAAAAGCGACAATGGTAGCTTGAGAAGTGCCCAAGGCCCAGTAGAGCAAAAATAGAGACAGAGCAGCAGAAACGTGTGCACGTTCAAAGGCAAAACATGTACGCATACAAAAAGAAACAGGAAAGACAAAGCAGATGAAACGTGCACATTCAAAGGCAAAACACCCATGCCATCTGCAAAGTGACAAAATCAAAAAGGGTGAACATTTACGCTAGTGAAAACAATGAAAATCAGAAAACAGTGAAGACAGAAAAGAAGGAACGGCCATTCAACGGCATGGAAGGAATGCAACTTCATTGGTCACGTATCAACAGTGTAATTTGCCAAGGTTACATGTGCATATTCTTAGCCATTAGGAGATGTGCAAGGCTAATTTAATCGCATTGATATAAGTCGGCTGTTGAGTCTGTTGAACCAGATTGTTGAATCATCTTGTTTATTCCCTCTCGCTAATTTGCTGTTTTGCATTATGTTGCCATAGTTTTCAAGGTCAATACATAGTATCACGACTGTTGACACAATTTGACAAGGTGAAAGCGCTGTTATTGTGCCCAGGCCTTAGTTTATCCTCATTAGAAGTGCACTGTTTATTTTTGTCATGGTTCAGTGCCAAATTGCCCAAGCTTCACTCCTAAACAGAGTAGGTGCGGTTAATCAAGACCTTGCTAACATTCACAACCCTTTTAAAGTGTACTTATAATGATAACTTTACTGACATCAAAAACTACCCACATAATGGTAAACGTGATAACAGTACACTTCTGGTAATGTTTCGCATTTTTCTTACATCCGTTTGTTTTGCGCCCTGTGCACACTAAGTGAAAAGCTCACAAGGAAATACTTAGCAGAATCTCAATTTTGTATTTATTTCGTGTTTTGACAAAATGTCTGCAATAAGGATAGTCAAGTGCAAATGTTCGCAAAGACATTCATTTTTATGTATACAGAAATCTTAGTGGACCTCGTTTTTGTGTAATTTTCAGGAATACACTTCTGGCAAAGCAGCAAATGTTGCTTACCCATCAGTCTGTGTTCAAGACAAGTGTATTGTGGGCATGACTGTCGGCAGGATTTTGTCTTGGGAGTGCAAGGCGGCGTATCGTGTCAGCCTGGTGAGCAGGAGAGCATTCGTGTAGCTTGGGTGGCGTCAGTGCTGGGCAGTATCGAAGATAAATGTATCTTAGATACTACCTTAGATACTCTTTGGGTATCTTGTATCTGTATCGCGATACGTCCCGCAAAACGAGTGTCTGTATCTGTATTTCCGATACATTCAAAATTGTATCGAGTATCTTAAGCTACAAGATACTTCTATAGAAACACCACCGAGCGAAACAATAAACGTCGGCTGAACTCTGCTTCTGAGGCTGATACTGCTACCACTAAGCCACCAGAATAAAACTAGGCGACAGTGACATTCTTTTATTTTTCCGCGAGAGTGCTTCAGCGAGCACACGCTATTAGGTCTACGCGTCCCCATTGGTGAAGCAGAGCCACATGATGGCACTCGGGCCATCTCGACAAAAACTAGCGCGCGAAATTCTACGCCCATCCGGCGTCTTGTTTTCTCAATGTTTACTTTCTCTTTAGTTGTGTCAGTGTTATGACATTTGTTCGTAGACACGGTACTGTGCTGCGTACTCCAATGCGTGCAGCGTCTTCCGCTCAGATTCTGATGCCGCTATAGGGTCGTTATTATCGAAGTTTTTCTCGCGTTGTGCTTCGTTTGCAGTCTCAAGAAGGCAAGAATGGGGTTTCTTTGCGTCTCGCTGCTTTCACACGTCAGCGATTTGCGATATCTCGTGGATGTAAGCTTCACTTACAGACGACGAGATTCACTTATATACAAATGAGATAATAGCAACCGTCGCACCCCCGTTACCCATGCTAGATGGAGTAGAACGAGCATTTACGTAAAAGGAAATATTTTGGCGTACTGCATCTTTGTTCTTCATGGTGGAATATTCAAGAAGTTCTTTTAATGATAATTTGATTGTTAGCACAAGTGCTCTGTTTGCTGTCCTCCGTTTGCATTCCCTGGGCTTCTGTGTAGTCTTTGCCCGCCTGTTTAGTGTAATATGTCTTTTGTAACCTGTTCCTAAATTCCTTCTGTGCTTTATTTTTATTTTTTAACTGCCTGAGTCATTGCTACTGTTCACATATATAAATTCCATGTGCGTTTACTGTTATGTAAAGCCGGTTATGAGGACAAAGGTACAATAATCTGAGCGTGCCTAGAGTATACCATAACAAAAGTACTGCTTACGATTTAGTAAAATAGTGAAATTGAGTTTGCATAATAATAAATGAAAATATAAAAAAATCAAAAGATGTTAGGAAGGCGAAGAAACATAATACTTAGTACTCGTGTTTTCTCATGAGCGTCCCCACAAGCCGTTTCACGATATTTTCCACAGGCAGTGAGTTTTCTCTTGTCTCACCTTGAGATCTAAGTTGGGTGCATCATGCTCCGGATATCGCTATCGCGTTCAACACTTAAAGGCGAAGCTTAAGCGTCCCCCAAATTTTTGTCATACCTTTAAAAGGTACCGCCTCTATCGTGTTTATACAGGGTTCTTCACGTAATTGGAACCTAATATTTACAAAGAAGTGGTTAACCTCAACTGAATAGAACCAACGACATGGTTTATCGTCATGGGGTAAACCATGTCGTATTTTAATATATCGTTTAATTTCTTAATTCACTAACGGGAATTATGCAACATGTGTAATATTCGCTTTAGGGCCAACTGCGTTTCGTTATTTTGTAGAAGGCATTCTAAAACGACCGATCCAACTTTCGGATGGAAAGAAACGCGAACAGTGCGGCCTCTACATTCGCCACAGTTTCGCATTTCTTTTCAAGCGATTGTAGCCTGGATGGTAATAAAAGCCAATAGAGTCGTCCATTGTACAATCAAGAACCATTCTAGCATTTTTTTATTGTCACCAAGGTCGCAGCCTGAGGAAAACGGAGTGCAGCGCTCTTCGAATTTCTTTCCATCCCCACTGCAAATGCTACGTAGTGGCTTTTTCCGGCGTCTAAAGAAAGCCGGAGAAATATTATCACGTTACTGTCTTCGTGCGCTACCCTACTGCAGCGCTCTGAAACGTGCATTGAGCGCAACGACCGTCGAGTGGACCGCGGCAAAATGAGGGGCCGCTGCTCTAAGTATTGGCTCCACAGTGCGTCCGCATTTCTGACTGCCGCACACGGCAAGTAAACGCCATCGTCCCTGAGAAGCGATAGGCTCACGGTTCGCGCGCCGGTTGTTTGGGTGGAAGCACGTTTGAGAGCTCTGCCGTACGACGTGGCTTGATTTCATTCACCACGCAGCATGTACGTCGCCAAAAAAAGATTTATCGGTGCTTTTTAAATGCACTCTATTACGTGACGAAGCGCACTTGGCCCTAAAGCGAATATTGCAAATGTTGCGTAATTGCCCTTAGTTCATTAACCAATTGAGCGCAATTTAAAAAGACTACAACGAGCCCCACATGACGGTAGACCATATGCCGTCGGTTTCATTCAGTCGCGGTTAACCACTTCTTTTTTAAACATTTGGTTCTGCTTATGTGAAACATGTATACTTATTCACTTTGATTGTTTAATACGGAATGGCCCTGCTATTTCGCTTATATTCGTTTTCCTTGTTTAGGTCACCGTAATTTCTTTTTTTTACTTTTAGAAATCAGCAGGTAGCGGAGCTAGAAGTGGCAATACTGTGAATAGCACTGATATTGCGCGACGCTTTGTGTCGGTATACTATACTATACTATACGTCTGAGACGTTTCTGGGTGGCACAACTCCTCTCGGAGAATAAATGGTACAATATTGCACATTAGTGAGTATGTTGCTAACGAACGCTTTACGCCAGCTGATAAGTATGATATGAAAACCCATTGGAGTTTTATGTCCTCAATGAACATTGAGTGCTGGCTCCGTAGTTGTCGTCTTCAAACGATGCATCACAATAAATATCGCTACCAGCGTTGCTGCTCTACAACTGTCCGGTGATGCGGTATTGCGAAAACGGTAATACGCTTACGGACAAGGTAGGACTGAACCGCGGCAATCGCGACATCGTGCAGATGCTTCTTAATGGTGATCTTGGAAATAGATGGCAACTCGCTAGCTGATCGCCAAGTAGAGCATCGACGCCCATCAATAAAAAATGTCAACCAAAACCACTGACAGCGCAGCGTATAAAAAACTGTCATGTTAACCGTTTTGACCCTGGCGTCGTCATTTGACGACACCACACAGAATTTTTCCTAGCACCTCGAAAACGAAACCAAAACAGCTAATTCTTGGGGGAGTATTTCTTCAGCTATCTCTACTGCAATCAACACCACCATTGCGGCATTTTTCCTGAATTGGGAGCCGCAAAGAAAAAGAAGCTTGACCGAAGTCATGGGTGACGCCTACGCGGGTAAACTGCGGCGGGTAAGCGCCGTTTTTGGGATGAAGTCCTGAAGTTGTCTCGAAGGCTGCCACACTTCCAAACATGGCGTTGGCTCAGGTTTGGTGTATTCTTGTCAGTAGCACGAATAAAAAGGCAATTTTTCTCATTTCATGGCCACTGGGCCCTATGACCTAATATGAAGTCATGTCTGTAAATCCATAAATACATACAGCACTGGCTCAATTTTTTGTTTGTGGTCTTCTGACGCCTCAACTATTAGGAAAATAAGTTCTAAAAGTCTCCAGGAAAAATAAAAACTCCAGGGCTGAAAGGGCTAAACAGCCAAACAAAACTGAATAACTTGTTTCAGAATGAAACTAGTATACTTTCAGCAAGAAGGATTGAAAGTTCGAGATACAAACAGGCATTTCAATAAAATTATACAGAGTTGGTCGCATTTAGAAATTTTCCAGTAAATACTTTTGTAAATAGGTCTTTGCTGCTTCCTTATATCGATCTATATTAGCAAATTTGAAAATGTATCGAAGTATCTCAAGATACAATTTGGAAGTATCGTATCGGATACAATTATTGCGCTAGTATCTTGTATCTGTATCTCAAATACTTCTCGCCCGAGTATCTTGTATCGTATCGCGATACAATTTCAAAGTATCTTTGCCCAGCCCTGGGTGGGGTCAAGTGCTGGTGTGTCTTGAGGGCGGTGCCCTTTGTGCAAACCCCTGCCGACACCCATGATTGTGGGAACACCCTGCTGTGCCTCACTTTACACTATGTCGAACAGCTCGTACATCTTACCACATTTAGGCTAACACTGGTATCGATGTAGAGTGTTATGCGCACTACTGCGTGTAACATTTCTGATATCGTGTGCATTTGAAAATTTCGCATTGTTTAAAAAGACGCTGAGTGGACCCAGTGTTATTCAGCAAACATAAGTTTTAACAGGGGCAGTTGGGCGAGTTGGTGTATATTCATAGTTAAAGAGGGTGCACAAAAATCACAGCACAGAGAAATGAAGGGGACAGGATGACGCGCTACTAGCAACTGAAGTTTAATCGAAACCACAGAAAGATCTAAACACACAGTACGAAAAAATTACAAGACTAAACAATCACATCCACAGAGGAATGAAGGGGGCAGACAGGACAATGGGCTACTAGCAACTGAAGAGTAATCAAAACCACAGAAAGATATAAACACACATGACTAAAAAAGCCAAGCACATGTTCAACTTCAGTTGTTAGTAGTGTGTCGTTCCGTCCCGTTTGTTGCTATGTGTTGTGATTTCGTTTTCACGTTTTCCTTACCTATGAACTGAACTCCTGACTGTTTTACAGCCTCTATATATGTGTGGTCAATTTTTATTCATCCTCATGGCATATCAAGTCCTAGTATCCAATGTGCAAAGCGACCAGTCACTATTTGCAGGAATTTTTTTTATTTAGTGCCTGTGATTGCCTAATGGCAAGTTGATGTTGCAGCCATGGTGCTTGGATTATTTTCAATGTGGTAATTATGCGTAAGCCATCAAGTGAGGAATTAAGGATGAACTTTTTGAGTTACAGATGGCACTAGTTGGCATAGAAACATTGAAGCATGGCTGTACTTGTTATGCATATTAGAAGTATTGGTACATTGCAGTCATGTGATTATGCCGACAAGTTCCCAAGCACACTTCCAGAAATTTACGATGGCTTCCAGGTATCTGTGAGTAAATGTGTACAGCAACATATGAAGGCAACCTTGTACTTTTCTGGGCATTGCTGAATGCTTTTATGCACCTTGGTAAGTGGACTCAACTACAAAATCATGTGCGACATGTTTTGATGCCATAGGGCAAACTAATGGAATAAAAAACTGTATAACTGCCGGTCTACACGGTTTCATATTTCTCAAAAGTGATGCTAGCCTTATTGTACTAATTTAGTTGCATTCGTGTGTAGGCTGACACCAAGTTCCTTGGGTAGCTTTTTTTTTATTGTACTTACATACTGGCACGGTGAAGTGCACACGTTAGTACGCATCATGATGAGATTTTACACCCTACTTTCGTATTGCTTCACTGCTGTGAATTATGTATAGTCCGTAGGCTGTACTGTATATGTTGTTCAACGTGTTCAGTTTTGGAAGTAGGTTCTGTGCACGACGATCGAAATATATACCTATATCCTTACATTGGCACGAGAACTACTACAGTTTTGATTCCAATAAAATGTTGCAACCACTGGTTCTTGTATCAATGGAAGTATGACTACTTATCGTGCATGCAAATTGAAGAAATGAATTGGTGTTTGCAAATCAAATTGCTGAAACACTGCATGCTCAATGTTACTGCTTGTCTTTTATTACCAAACACATTGAACAGATGATTCACAGATTATGGCACATTGTAGAAGATAGTGAACAGAAAGAAAGTCATCACTGTGTTCTAACGTAGATTGGGTGATCTTTTATCAATAGTAGCATAATTGAAGGTTGCTGTTGTATAAATAAAGTTTAACGTAGTGTGGAGGTGGACAAGGGAGTGCACATATGATAGTTTTTCCAGTTTTCTGCATATTTGCTACAGTCCTCGTGTTTCTGTGTTACGATTCTGAAATTCTGAATTGCAAACAAGCCAACCTCTCTGCTGTTGTGGTGAAGTAATTCAACAGAACCATATTTTCTCAAGAACAGCTGTTCCATTGAGGAAGAGGGTAATGTTTTTTTAATGGGTACTGCATCATCTGTCTGAGGGGAGGACCAAGTACACATGGACGTTCACAAGAGAGAAGTGCAAGTACATTAACTTTTTTGTGTTGTGGGATACCTGTCACTGATAAACTGGGGAGGTTGTCCTTGACCTTGGGGCACGCGAATACCTTGAGGCACGCGTTAGGCATTCGCTTTAACGCGGTGGCGTGATATTACTAATAAAAGCTAATTAGTAAGAAATGTAGGTAGTATCGGAGTATGAAAGCAAATAAATACTGAATATGCGTTATAGGGAATCACTGAATGCCGTGCTGAAGTGTGCATTGCGAATAAGCGCTAATTGCGGAAATAGATAAGCGTTCAGCTGCTCAGAAGGCGCTGCTGCCCCTATAGCTGCGTGCAGCTCGCGGCTGTACGCGCGAATTCAACGCACTTTATTTAGGCGCGTTACAATGTCCTTGTAACTCTGGAATTTTCTGTGTGTGTAATTGTCATATGCGAACGCAGGCGGTCTTCGAACAGCTCAGAACACGCTGCCGCCTCTAGACGCGTTCAGCTCGCGGCGGCAGTGATAACGAGAATTGCTCCACAGCATACGCTCATGGAATGCACATACGTTCGGTCATCTGAAGATACCTTTGTCGCGCTGGTATTCGCGAATTTCGGGCGAGCGAAGCATTGTCGGTATATAGAGAAGCACTCGAGAGGGCACACGTTTATCATTTTTCTAAAAACACGACACGACGAACCGACGAATTCGGAGCCGAAGATGTTTACGTCGGCCTGTATGACGGCCCACAAATTAGGTATCGACCTTACTCAAGCGCAAACACACGCCGATGGTACAAGAACAGAAATTCGGAGTTCCGCCGACGGATTACCAGCCGCTGTGTACATACATTGGTACGTATGTAAGCCCATGAAAAATACGCGCGAGCAAGCGGTGGCGTTGTAGTGTAATGGTTATGGTGTTTGCTTGCAGTGCGTGTGGTCGCGAGTTCGATTCCTATATTGTGCGTACTTGCATGTAAATGACGTAACTGTGTATAAATACATTGATGTCCATTTTCTAATATGTCCTAGTGATAAATAATGGCAGAAATTGTTCGTGAAACGCTGATATAGTGCTCTTTTATCGCGACCGCTCTGGGGCCGCCTATAAAAGGAGGTTTTAAAAGCTCTCAAAAGAACCAGAAAAACTTCCAATGCGCTCCGTTCAAGCCCTAAAAATGAGTTCAATAAGAACACAAATTTACCTCCTTAGTTCCCTCCAATCACCCCCTTAAAGGATGTAAATAAAACCTCCTTTTGAAGGGGGTTTTGCGTAGTACCTTTTGAATGCACGTTATGCGTCGAGCCCGAAACTCCCTAAAAGGCTCAAACCCGTTTGCAGTGTAGTGTCCCTTTCAGAACTAAGCAAAGTCCACGCCCGGCCCGACCCGAGTCCGCCACCTCGAACCCGGGCCCGGCCCTAAGCCCGGAGATTCAGACCCGATCCTGGTCCGGGCCCGCCTTGAAAACTACTTTACCCGGCCCGGGTTTTCGGGTAGGCCCGAGCCCATGCAGGGCTCTAGCGCGCGCGCGTGTGTGTGTCTGTGTGCGTGTGTGTGTGTAACAACACACATTAATAAGTATGCACTTAGGGGTTGAAGTGCGCCCTAGGGGCCGGATTTCGCTATCGCATCAACTTTTAAAGGCGAAGCTGAAGGGTCCCCCAATGTTTTGCCACGTTTCGCACGGGGCTACATTCTCACGCGCGTCCATGAAATTCGTTGCCGTATGCTTACCACGACCGCTTGTACGTGGTAACAGAAGCAACATAGTGATGTTGCATCGCAGCTGGAGAGGTGCGGTAGCAATTCCAGCTTCAATGAAATATCCGATCTGTTAATGGAGCAATTCGAGATTCTTGACCTGCTTCCAGTTCACTTCAGTAAAATAACCATTAAATTTTCATTCAGTTATGCTACCTATTTTTATGACACGGAACGCAGGCTGTGGCAGATTTAGCTTTGGCAATGTTGTAAAGCATACATTTCGAATGCGAGTCTGTGGCACTTCAAGAAACTGGTGGTGGTTTCCCACTGACGCGAATTCAGGAGTTGTGAAAAATTATGAGCACGTATCAATCGCCTCACTAGTGGCGCGCCCTGTGTAATCGTTTAACGATAAACCATCGTTTCGGGAGCCTCAACTGTTTGATACGTTCACTGTTACCTTCACACCGAAAGCGCATGCGCCGTGAATCCACGTCGCACCACTCTGAATGGGCGTCAGAACACTTCGGACACCCATGAGACATGGCCGACGACCGAAATAATGAATACCGGCCTCCCAAGTTTTCCAGCAGCACTGCCCCGACTACAAGCCGTGCAGTTTCCGAGGGTGCTTCGTCCGCTGCAACCGATTACACTTGGTGAGCCTTTCTCCTATTCGAAATCTTCATGCAGTTATGCTACCTATTTTTATGCCATGGAATGCTGACTGTGGCCCATGCAGCTTTGCTGTTGTTGTAAAGCAGGTATTTCGAATTAAAATCTATGGCACTACATGAAACATTTTCCGCAAGCTTTTGAGTCCTGTCTATTGCAATGACAAGTTGTATGAAAAATATTATGGACTTATTTGATATGCTTATATTTTCCGTTGTAAACTCGGAAAAGGAAATTATTACATAGGGTGTGCATTTATTCTAATGTCATGACATGGCGCCAACAGCTGCTGTCTGATGAAGTGGCGGCTGCCCTGTCCCGCAAGACTACATGCAAGTGCAGGAATGTCCGTCATCCTTTTAATATCACCGGATAGTGTTTTTTGATTTCATAGATATGCAAACATAATTTATGGCATGAAAATAATTAAAAACCATTCGAAGAGAAGTTAATTTTGAAAAACTTACCTTAGGACTTCCTTGGCCGCAAGCGCACAAAGTTAAAAAAAAAGAAAACATTGCGGCAACGAGGAAGATGTCTCAAACATATACCATTAACTGCTGTTCTGTCTGGTCAATAAGACATATGGTTCGTTGGAAATTTTTTTAAATATTTATTTTTATAATCTAAATAAAGGTAATGCTGCGTGTGCACAGGCCAATGTTTCCGCCTTCGCATCGAATGCCGGTCAATGCGGCCGCATTTCGATGGAGGCGAAGTGCTTGAGGCCCGTGCCCTTAGATTTAGGTGCACTTTAAAGAACACCAGATGGTCAAAATTTCTGGAGCCCTCCAATACGGCGTCCTTCGTACTCGTCTCGCGGTTTGAACTAAAGGAGTGTGAACAAATGCAACAAGTAGGGGACGTAGAGTGGCGGTCAAAATTTTACAGACGAAGGGAGCGCGTGGCAGACAGCACCGAGGCGCCTTCTCACTGCTGCTTGCGAAGGTCAAGGGCACGCACTGCGCACGCGGATCCTTGTTTACATGCCGGCCTGCTCGTTCGCTCGCTTCAAGTGCGCGCGCACCAGAACGCCAGTGAAAGCGCAAGGTGCCGCTTCTGCAGTCGCCGCGGAAGCCCCGAGTTATTTGCCTAAAAGAAAACTTTTGTACTTTGCGAAAACTTTGTCCTGGTCTGGACAAATTTTTCGTCAGCTTTCAAGATTTTGCTTCTTCATGTTTTAAACCATCTGGGTTTTTCATGTAGGTTTTTGCTGCAAACCGGTCGATGCCAAGGTTTTTCGTTCACAGAGCATATGAATGGCCGCAGGATGGTTGCACTGAGCACCACGAAAAATATTGTAGCATGCATGAGTTCCGCGACTGGAAGCTGCTGGGTAATCTTATCACACATGCCGATTTGAGACTAACTGACGTAAAGCGTATTTTTCACGCTGCGGAGCGTCTGGGAACAAAGCGTAAAATGCGGCGCGCACCGAGCATTGCGAGCACAAGTTACTTATTTTCGTCACGATGCCATCGCTCAGTGCTTCCGCGGCGACTGCAGAAGCGGCACCTTGCGATTTCTCCTGCTTTCTGGCACGCGCGTACTTGAAGCGAGCGACCGAGCAGGCTGGCATGTAAACAAGGATGCGCGTGCGCAGTGCGCACTCTAGAGCTTCGCAAGTAGCCGTGAGAAGGCGCCTCGGTGCTCTATGCCACGCGCTCCCTAGGTCCGTAATATTTTGACCGCCACTGTATGTACGTACATGAGGAACATAACTCTACCACGTGTGTTCACTTTTGTTGCTTTTATCTTTTACGTCATGGTAATACTAAGCGCTATACATCATGGACGTCCAACAATTAGCTTAATGCATAGCTTTATTGAAATTATTCTGTTGACACCTGGCCGCGAAGCATTAAGTTCGGGAGAAGCTCAGATATCCGCCGTTGGATTTTACGTGTCTTTACACAAATCACCAGATTTTTTAACTTTTACTGGGGCGTCGATGGAACTATCCATTCTCTATAACCTGTCTTCGCCTCTTCCACTGTATCAGGATTTTCCTGGTACACCCTATCTTTAAATAGATGTTATCAGACAAGCTTCAGGTCTTCTACAATCATGTCGAAGGCACAATTGTAATATAATTGGATTTTTCTATTTAACATCTATTTTCTGTTTTTGGACATTAAAATAGCACATTGGTAATGTGTCCCATTGATCCCTGAGGTTTCCTCTTAACTGCTACGGCACCATATATACAAAGCAGTAAGGATGTTGCTGCTTGTGCAGAGAGCAGTGACCGTACTTAATGCGCGACATTTCGGCTTAAAGTTGCTTCCCTATTCAATTAAGAGCTATGCGTACACTTAATGAGATCGATAATTTCTGTCTTTAGGCTTCCTGATGGCCCCTCGAATATACCGCTGAACGTGTTCTGCAACCAGGCTGACTGCACAGCTGCGTTCTGCTGTATGTGAGAAGTTTTTTCGACCGCGCTGGTGTGCCTTCAAAATACGCATCGCCTTGTGCGTGATTAATGAAGCTACTGTGTGCGGCCGTCGGCGACACATTCAACCAACGTTGCTGATGCATTACAAGTGAAAGGCCCCAGGAATCACTCTTGCAGCATGACTGTATACATAATAATATATAACAGTTATCTTACATTTTTCAGCTTTTCCAATGCACATGTACACTGTAAAATCTTGCTTGCGCTCAAGGTGGCACAGTAATCGCCTACACTTAGGCGCACAATATGAAATGTACAATGGTTTGACTATGTAATCATTTCGAAGACAGTATCGCAGCCACCTTACCGTCCATACTCCAACAGTATTGATTTTTTAAAGTGTAATAACACCATACCTCCATTCATATAGACGCATTCCAGCGTACTCGGGCCAGGTTGATTTAAAAAATACAACGACATACGAAGGTGTAACTGAAGTCATTTTCTTAGTGCTCGCTTCACGTTCGCTGTCAAGTTTGTGGTGGGCCGTGGTCTAAAGTAGTCAAATGTGATTGCCTGGAATTACTGCATAAGTTCGCAAACATAAATTTCTCATTCTGAATCGCATTTGCAAACGTCATGCAGAAATATTTGCCCTGTCGCTACGTCATTTCTAGCCACCTTCAGTTTGTTTCATATCTGTGCCGGCAAAATGCGAAGATGCGAAGCGAGCGAGCGCCCACCCAATCGTCTCACGCGCGCGACAGCAAAAAACAAACGTGGTTTTCAATACAGGGCACTGCTCTCAGATATCAGTTAGTTTAGGTTACTGGATACACAGCAGCTGGAAAACACCGACGCCTTATCACTTTTAGCGTGACGCAGGTGAGTCAGCGCGTAAACGGAAAAAAACGGGTAGTCAAGTGCCCGCATCAGTTCACGATGCTGTTAGCGATTTGGGGAGCGTGTTCGACTACCCAGTTTATTTTTATAATTGAACATCGAGTTCACGTGTTGTAAAGGGGCTATACATTTAAACCATAATATAGTCGGATACAACATTAGAGGCCGTGGCATTTCCTCCGGAAAGGCGTATGAATCTGACCTGCATCGACGGGTCGTTACTATTAAGTCCGACGTCCGCTGACTCCTACGTCATCTCATGAGTGAGACTGCACATTTGGACGAAGGGGCAATCTGTGGTCCCACTTAGGTCATCTGGGCGGAGCTCCATCTTGAGTTGTATCCGACAATAATTCCGGCACATGCACTTGGTCCGGAACTTGAGGTAATGAAGCCTTGAATATGACGTCGCTGGCCTTGGTGTTTCTGCGCAAAACTCAGAAACGGAAACCTTGCATGAACAAAATTGTGGCATTGTGAGCTAGAAAGTTCTGGTCTAGAAAGAAAAGGCCAATGCACTACAACATTTCATCCTTTTCAGTTCCTACTCATATTCTTCGGCATCGAAGTTCGGGTTGTGACAATGAATGCATGAAATCAAACACGATTGATTCGGACTGCGGTACTTGCATGCCGTTCTCTTTGCGCAATGTGTGATCAAGGCCTTTTTGCTAGGCACGTGTTCTTCACGCTTAATATTCTGGCCTCGGCAATCACGCGCTCTCAGGAGCACTTGTTTTCTTTTTGCACAGACATGAACGATACTCTAAACAACGGCTTCCAACAACCCGCTTCAACTAGTAGCGGCGGCTGCGTCGCCGTTCCCAGCACATGCAGCGCAGGCACAGAGGAAGAAGCAGACATTGCGGAAGACTACGAGAGGTGAGCCCCAGTTTGAAGAGCTCCTCTGAATGTACAAACTCAGGGACAGCGCGGGCGCAGCCATGCAAATCAAGATAGTTGAATTGATATGTACCTGCATCTTCAATCGAACTTCTGATGACGGAACGGCACAAGATCATCTGCTGCTTCTGCGCAGACTGTTAATGGTGGGAACAAGCTTGAGCCCTTGGGCTCTCATCAAAGTACGCTGAAACGGAGAAATCGTTTTTCTCCGCATTCCACAACATTGATTTAGTGCTTCCAGGGTATATAAAAGAAAACGCAATATTTCAACAATTTTATTGTGATTTTCAACCTGTAGCGTAATTGAAAGCAACCGAACGTTAGAGAGGAATGTATCAACATATCGCATATACGACAGAAAAGTATACAAGCAAACAAACCGCCGTATAACTTTACATATATGCGATTTTCAATAAGTCCTTTTAATCACGAAAATGTACGCGATCACTCAGTTTCGAAAACAAGCATTTTCTGATTAAGGTGACCAAATTTGTAGAACTGAAATTTGAGAAGCTGATGTGTGGCAGCCTTATGGAGGGCGTATGCTATAAGAAGATATTTTCAGTTATATGATTCCCGAAGTTTCAGTGTCATGAAACAGCCGTAATTGCGTGATAAATTTCATTTTAGAGGTATACACGGCGCTTGAAGTAAACTTATGCACAGCTCGTAAAAGTGCAAGAGTTAAGGATAATCTAAGTCTTCCTCTTTTCATCCGGCCTCTTCGGCTTACTTTGAACTACAAAATGCTTCCCTCTCTACGACACTCTTCTTAAAGGTACACAGCATGCTTAAGTGGGCTTTTGCCTATTTATTCATTGCGATATAAATATCAGTATGAAAAGAACCGAAATATTGAGTATCCTGTGCAAAAGTTATTTCAAACTAAAAACTAGTTTCTCAAAGTCACGCGTACCTTCCGGCGTTGGAAAACGATCATGATATATATATATTATAAAGACGTTTATTAGCGGGCACTCGGCGACGATAAACGACTGCGACAGTCAAGGCGGGGTGCCGACTCTGAGCGCGAGGAGCGTGCTGTCCGAGAAGAGCAGAAGAGGACGACCCACTAGTAAGCGCTCGAGAGGGCGACCCATTACAGGCTTCCAACGCTTCGCTACAATTACCCCGGGTACGAAAAGGGAGCCGCCTGGCGACCTAACTGCTTGTCACTATGAGCGGGTCATGGTAGGGTTTCAGGCGCTCCACGTTGACAATGTCGCGCCCTCGACGGCGCATGTCCGAAGATGGTTCAAGGGGTTCGATCACGTAGTTGACCGGGGACGTGCGTTCGACGACACGGTAGGGGCCGTCGTATTTCGGCAGTAGTTTTGAAGAGAGGCCAGGTGGAGTGGTAGGGACCGAGAGCCATACGAGTGCTCCAGGGAGGAACGTGGGCGCAGAAGTGGTGGTGTCACCGCGAATGCTCTTCTGCCGCTCTTGGTCATTCGTAGTAAATGTCTTGGCAAGATCCCGACACTCCTCAGCGAGTCTTGCTGTGGCAGAAATAGGCGCACACTCAGACGGGTCCGGCTTGTAGGGAAGGATTGTGTCGATTGTGTGCGACGGGTGCCTGCCGTACAATAAGAAAAAGGGCGAGAAACCAGTCGTGCTCTGTTGGGCGGTATTATAGGCGTAGGTGACAAAAGGCAGAATGGCATCCCAATTTGTGTGATCGGCGGCGACGTACATCGAGAGCATGTCGCCGAGCGTGCGGTTAAAGCGTTCGGTGAGGCCATTCGTCTGCGGGTGGTAAGCAGTAGTTTTCCGGTGAACAACGTTGCACTCTTTGAGAATGGCTTCGACGACTTCGGACAAGAAGACACGGCCTCGATCGCTGAGCAGCTCCTGGGGTGGACCGTGGCGCAGCATGAATCGGTGCAGCAGGAAGGAGGCAACATCGCGCGCTGTAGCCGCTGGGAGGGCGGCAGTTTCGGCGTATCGCGTAAGGTGGTCAACGGCGACGATGGCCCAGCGGTTACCAGCCGACGTTAGAGGAAGTGGTCCATACAATCGATGCCAACGCGCCCAAACGGCCGGTCAGGGCAAGGTAGAGGTTGCAGACCTGCCGGTGACAGGTGCGTTGAAGTTTTGCGGCGCTGACAATCGATGCAGGAGCGAACGAACTTCTCCACGTAGCGGTACATCCCTCTCCAAAAGTACCGTTGGCGAATGCGGTGGTAGGTTTTCGATACCCCAGAGTGTGCACACTGCGGGTCAGAGTGGAACGACTCGCATATGTCAGAACGCAGACTGCGGGGTATTACGAGTAGCCACTGGCGGCCGTCGCCGTAATTGCGTCGGTGGAGGAGGTCGTCGCGAACGGCGAAATGGTGCGCTTGACGACGCAATGCGCGAGTGGATGGTGTCGCCGATGGATCACTCAGCAAGGCTATCAGTGAGGCAATCCAGTGATCCTTGCGCTGTTCAGTGGCGATGGTTTGAATGTCGATAGACGAAACGGCATTGTGAGACACTGAGCTGGAAGTATTGTCGTCAGGCAAGGGGGAGCGCGAGAGTGCGTCGGCGTCAGCATGCTAGCGTCCGTTGCGGTACAGCACGCGGATATCGTAGTCCTGTAGGCGAAGTGCCCAGCGGGCGAGGCGGCCTGAGGGATCCTTCAATGACGACAACCAGCATAGTGCATGATGGTCGGTGATGACATCAAATGGGCGACCATACAAATAAGGTCGGAATTTCGTAAGGGCCCAGATGATCGCCAGGCATTCCTTTTCGGTGACGGTGTAATTGGTCTCGGCTTTAGTAAGCGTACGACTTGCATATGCCACGACATATTCAGGGAACCCTGGTTTGCGCTGCGCAAGGACAGCGCCAAGGCCAACACCGCTAGCGTCTGTGTGTACCTCTGTAGGGGCCGCAGGGTCGTAGTGGCGTAGTATGGGAGGCGACGTCAACAAACTACGGAGCTTTGCGAAAGCGTCGTCGCACTCCGACGACCACGAATGGAGGGTCCCGTTACTTCCGAGAAGCTTCGTCAGTGGCGATATGATAGTCGCGAAATTTCGAATGAAGCGCCGAAAGTAGGAACACAGTCCTACGAAACTGCGCAGTTCTTTGACGGACGTAGGTTTGGGGAACTCAGTCACGGCCCGAAGCTTGGCGGGATCAGGAAGAATTCCGTCCTTGGACACGACGTAGCCGAGGATTGTCAGCTGCCGTGCTGCAAATCGGCACTTCTTTAGATTCAGTTGCAGACCGGCGTCGCTCAAACGCGTCAAAACATGCCGTAGGCGTTGAAGATGCGTGGAGAAGTCCGGAGCAAACACGACGACGTCGTCGAGGTAGCACAAGCACGTGTGCCATTTCAGGTTGCGCAGAACGGTATCCATCATGCGCTCAAAGGTGGCGGGCGCATTACACAGCCCAAACGGCATGACGTTAAATTCGTACAGGCCGTCGGGCGTGACAAAGGCGGTCTTCGGTCGAGCGTCATCAGCCATAGGTACTTGCCAGTACCCTGAGCGCAAATCGAGAGATGAAAAGAATTCGGCGCCTTGCAGGCTGTCAATCGCGTCTTCTATTCGCGGCAGTGGATACACGTCCTTACGAGTGATCTTGTTGAGTCGTCTGTAGTCCACACAGAACCGCACAGAACCGTCCTTCTTCGCAACAAGAACGACAGGAGACGCCCAGGGGCTGTTAGAGGGTCGAATGACATCACGTCGAAGCATGTCGTCGACTTGCTCGGTGATTACACGGCGTTCGGCGGGAGATGCACGATATGGACGTTGCCGCAGTGGCAGGTGGTCGCCAGTGTCGATGCCATGCGTAACGGCCGACGTGCGGCCGAGAGAAGTTTGAGCGACATCGAAAGAAGGGCGAAATTCTTCCAACAGGTCCAAAAGCTGGGAACGCTGGACCTGCGTAAGGTTGTCAGCTATGGAGGAACCAAATACGTCAGCGTGTGATGAACCAGACGTCGAAACAGCGCTGAGCGTACTCGAACTTCGGCCGTGCGAATCATCGGGCTCGTCCATAACTTGTGCGTCTTCGAGGGGTTCTACGCTGCCCAGACATTCCCCTCGCACCAACGTAACACTGCACGGGGAGGGGTTGATTACAAAAATAGAGGTGCTGCCCTGGGTGACTTGAACGGTCGCGAAAGGCACCAGCAAGCCTTTCCTCGTGCAAACACGGTCGTATGGCGAGAGGAGTGCAACGGTGTCGGATAGGCTGGCGCAGTAGACTGACACCGCCGTTGACGAGTTTGCAGGCACTTTTATGTCGTCTTTGACGAGCACCTTGCTCGCAGCCGATGGACTGTCTGCCGGCGTCAAATTAGAGAATGGTGAGAGCTCTATTTCGGCGGGTGCGCAATGAATTACGGCGTCGTGGCGGGAGAGAAAATCCCATCCGAGGATGACGTCATGAGAGCATGCAGGAATTACGATGAATTCGACGGCGTACATAGCGTCCTTAATCATGACGCGGGCTGTGCATACCGCTGTAGGGTGAATGCTTTGGGCGCTGGCTGTACGGAGGGAGAGTCCGGAGGGAGAGTCCGGAGAGTATATATATATATATATATATATATATATATATATATATATATAATTTTTTTTTAAGTTCATATGTGAAATTCTTGCGGATGCCCCAGTGTGGAACGAGCTATGTTAGAGGAACAGTACAATGTTCTCGAAATTATCACTGAAATGTGCTCGGTAATGAGCGTATCCAGTACGTGCAAAAGATCACTAAAATTTTAGTTGAATTTTAATTGAAGTTTTAATTGAATTTAAGACTTTTCGAGACTTCGCTAAAAAGGTTAGAGGGAAGCGTGAAGTTAATCAGAAAATCATGGTTTAGAAAGCGGTACTATATTCATGACCGATTTGTGACAAGTACGTGGAATAAAAAAAAAGGTTATCAACATCCGTGTTATTTTATTTTCTGTTGCTGGCCAATTGATACTGAAGGCTACTCGAAGCTCTTAGTAGATATTAGAAGACTGACGTTTTCAGGCAGCTCAGGATTATAATAAATATTCACACCTCACTAAAACGCGCGTATTAGGACACATGTCTCGAAGGTCAGACGGCCGCCTTCTGCAATTGCAAGTCATTAATTATACAGCGCATGACTTTTGGTAAGGTATCTTTATCACTACCGTCCGAAGCAGCTAATGTCTTAAACTACCCTGCCATCCCACATATTGTGTAATATTGCTTCTTTGTCGAACCGATAAGTACAGAGATGCTGAATGGCAGTAGGCGCTAAGGGAAGAATACTCCTTTTTGACTACTATTTAGGGACACTCGCAGCCTCAAAACATTGTCACTATCGCCGACAGTCAGTATCACTTTGGCTCTCAGGGACGGTAAAATATGCATATGGAGTGAAATTTGCACCCTGACTCTAGCTGTCGTCTTGCCAGCTGGTGTTGTAGATGGCATGATTAGTTTTTCGCAGGCATGACGCAATGAAATGGTCGTGGGACCAGTATATCAGATAACGTTTTGTTAAGGACAAGACGCGGTACTCTCCCTCGTGGTACTCCATCATGCCAGTGTTGTGAACCACTAGTTTTCGTGTTCGTAGGTGATTCCTCACATCTACTGTTATATGCTACATCACGTGTTCATAGTCATCTCACAAGCTAATCGCAGCACTGTGGAGGCACTGTGGAGGTCTTATAGAATAGGAAGAGCAAAAACCCCTTACGATGTATTCATCCGCACCGCGTCGCTGGCTCAGCGTCCCGACAGCGTGTGCGCTCACGCGTTGGGCGAGTGAAGCGAGCACACGGTAGCAACCAAAGCTCTTAACGTCGTTTGGAGGCTATGGCGTTGGTCAGCAATGGCAACGCCGAACAATAAACATGGCGGCAACCTTCGAAGCTTTTTCGTTCCTTCTCGAATATATAAAGTCGTTCCTCTACGCTGGGCTGAGCGCGATTTGTAAGCCCACGCTTGTGTTTCCGTTATATTTGCGTCCTGGCGCTTCGACCGCATTGTATTGGTGACTACTTTGCACTTTTTCCAAGATTATTTAGCAAATTCTCGGAGGCAAGGTTTACCAGGCGTGGCTGAGCAAACAGCTGAACGCAATCATGAGGACAAAGCGCACCTGCCACCTTGTCCTTGTCATGAGATGACAAAAAGCGATAGCTGATTCCACCGTTTATTTGTTGCTGTCAGGACAGTGGGCAAGTCGCAAGCGGGAGTTCGGATAGAAGTTTCCGGTCCTGTCTGCACGGGCGATGCGATGCTCCTTCACCACTATAATTACCGGGGGTCATCGATACAACAAATAAACGCATATGCGGTGCATGCCAATCGCGACTAGCGTATCACGTATAGCTGTGACTTTGTGCGTACCGAACAAACGCAGTTGTCTTCACGTTCTCAAATTATAATGCAATTGCAAAGAAAACTATAGTTTCCTGCGCAAGCACTGGTCTTGCTTCAGCTTCGTAGTTTGCGCCCTGCTGCAACCGGCTTGTGAGAATTTAGAGCCCTTCCCACTGCTTGGGAATAGGGAAGACAAGCGAAGCTGTCGAGTGTACTTTTTGGAACTGTAATGGGACAGCCTTTGCCTGCATTCTAAAATTAAAGAGACATACAGTGAAAGTTCAGGGTTCCTTTCGAACACGTCCGACAGAACTGAGCACGCAGCACCGAAAGGGTTTTCGATAAACTCCCGCCGGGATATCGAGGTAGCATCGGGGAAGCTTTCCGACTGCGACGCGTCGCGCGCGCGTTTGGCTTCACCTGCCCGATCGTCGTCGGTGACATTGGCTCGACGGTGACCCGCGCACTCGCGCTACAATCCTATGTTTGAAAACGCCGCCAAGCCGAGTGACGTGGAACTTAAGGTGATGTGCAAAGATGATGATAAACACGCGCGTGAAACTGCAGAAATAATAAGCTTTGAAAGAAACAACGGAAATAGAACATGATATTCAAGGTGTCTGCGATAGCGCGCGTCTGCGTGTTCCGACACAGCATGGCGATGCTGTCGGGCGTGTTACCACCTTAAATATTGTCTACACGAGTACCCTTTTATCCTAGCACTAAACAGTTTCGCTATAATAGTGCAGTGGTACTTAGGTAATGGTTGCTGCAGTGAATACTTTCTGTATTAGGAAGAGCTTTACTTCCTTCATTTTTTTCTTGCACATTGTTAGCGATGTCACAGCGTCAACTTTCATGCGTACCCGTACAGTTTATTATAAAGATATTTCCGTAACCATCGAATTCGTGGCGCTATGCATCCTGACACCAATAAATTTTGTAGCAGTTGGACTCCCGATCACACCTGTAATGCCGAAGAAATCGAGCAGTACTTCAAGACCCTGGGCAATACTCTACTCTTCGGTATGTGGAAGATTATTATCGGCTCCTTTTCTTAAACAGATACATACAGCTCACTTCGGAAGGGTATCAGTACGCCAATGGGTTCCTTCGTAACTGAAAGCTCCCTTGTTGAGAGATAAAAGTCCTCAAAATTAACTTGATATAACAAAACACTCAAGGAGTGCAGAGGAGGAACAGCGCAAAAACGGGACGAAGAAAAAGGACCACACAACACAATTTTTCGTCCCGTTTTTGCGCTGTTCCCCCTCCACATCATGTACCAACTGGCCCCTCAGAACACCCTTCTGCAATTTATTACTCAAATAGCATACTAACAAAGGTAATCATTTTTCTACAGTTGTCTATCGCGATGCATGGATCACGTGTGGTTTCTCCATTAAATTAAAAAAGCGTATTGGAATGAAGTTAGTTGCAATGACTTGGCCGCCGCAGTGATACAGTGGTTACGGTGGTTGGTACAGCGGTTACAGTTCCGGCTTCCATCCCGGCTTCGGCGGGATCATTTTCGATTTAGCCGAAAATGCTCGAGGCCTATGCACTTATACTTGGGCGTACGAGAGCCCCTCGTGGTGGAAATTCAGCTCTTCACAACGACGTGCCTCATGATTATATCGTAATGTTGGCAGGTAAAACCCCAGCGATTACTATTATTTACAACTTCAAGCACAAGTGCTCAGGAAAGTGCACGATTTATATGCCCGCCCGTTCTCGGTCCAAAGTACATACTGTCACGGGGTCGTGACAAGGACGATGGCAGCAGGCGGCGTGTCGAAGAAGAAACTCTTTATTTGGCCGAACTTGTTGCCGGGAAACGGAAAGTCAAACTACAGCGATACACACTGCGCAGTGGCGTCGGCCGTCGAAAAACTGATCGTGGCTGTGACGCGCCGTCTGTTATACATCGCGCATCAAACTCTACAGCCTTATCACTGGTGGTCGCGCAAGCTCTGGAATAATCTAGGCTGTCCGCGGCTTGCGCGAAATCTTAGTCATCTGCTACAATCGCGAAGCTTCTCGAACACTGCCGCGCGGTCAGCGTCGAGCGTTGCTAAACGTCATTGCTGGCCAGACCCGAATACATCAAAATAAAACAAGAAGTGGGCGTGCAATATTTAACGCCTGCACCAATCAAATTCGTCAAGCCATAAAGAGGGTTGTTAAATAGAGAAAAATGTGCAACAGCGACACGTTTTGATCGCGTGACGCACATTATACTGACAATTGCAAAAAAAGGATTCACATTGATGTTTTGATAGTATTATGGATATATGAAATGTGGCACTGCAGCAAGAAAATCCGTTTTCTTGGCCAATGCCTCGAGCTTGTTGTGAGCCAGTGACGTGGGACATGATCATCATAATAATCAAGTTGGGGGAAGTTGGTTGGAACGCGATCGTGTTAGTCACTCACATTGACTATTACGACTGCTCCTGTCCGGAATAAGAAAATACACGAGTAAATACTTCAAACCACCACGCAATATGCTCGTCCATGAAAGAGAAATGATGCAAACTTGGGCGAGCTTAGTATCACACATAGTAAGAAGATACAGCGCAGATTTTTTAACGGGGTAAGAAGAAAAAGGGAATAACACAGGACAGGCGCTGACTATCAAGTGAAGCTTTGTCGAAACAAAACGACAAAGTTTATGCAAAAAAAGCTTTGAAACTGCTCATGCGCATTTAGTGACCGACACGTACGATCTCCTTCAATATAAAAGGATTCTCGAGCTTGTACCAACAATTCACGAATAATCAAGATACATATATTATTCATAGTGTGAACACACGAAATATTTTTGACAGGTTTTTCTGCACGAAAGTTGCCGTTTCTTATTTTCTTTTTTCAATAAAGCTTGAGTTCATAGTAAGCGCCTGCCCTTTGTTGTTCTGTTTTCCTTTTTACCCCGTTAAAAAATCTACGCTGTATGCTTTCACCAATGATGTAGCGGATACTACATCTTCCAGCGGAGGTCCAGAGCTGACGTCCATACATGTGATTTCATGCATACACAGACGACACCGATAATGGAAGCGCCGCCTTCCAACTTCCGATCTCCAGCACGAGTGTCGAGGAAGCAATGCCGAGTACGAGCGATGGAGATATTGAAGCAGCACCAGACTTATTGAGAACCGACATGAGGTGAGGGCCATTTTAACACGATAGCGTTGAAGAGATGGCTTCGCAGAAATTCCGTTGCTGGTGTCGGTGGCGTCTTTGGTTGTGAGCGATAAATCTGCATTCTTCCTGATCAAAAATTTGAGGTAGATGCACTGCGAATAAAGGAATAACGAAAAATGTTCCGTTCGAGTGACCCATTGTTCCGTGGTGCTTCGGGTTTAGCCGCTCGTCCACCACGCATACATCCTCTAGCACAGTAACGGCGAGCTATTTATATACACAATTTAGCATTGGTCGTACGTACATCTCGGAGGTTATTCAGCGGCTGGCCGCAACACCCGCGAGATGCCGCAAAGGGCCCACGGCAGCGCTTTTAAACGGCATCGCCCCGCCGCGTGGTCGTGTTCGTGTTTTGTCGCACCGCATGCATGAATAGTGGACCGCAGGGCGCCCGCACTTTGTCTTTCCTTGCGGCATCGTTTAGGTCTCCTCCGAGAAACGATCAACAGGCTAGCGATTGGGAAGGCGATACGAACACGGTCCAATTACACCAACGCGTTCTACTCTTGAAAGCGAAGCTCCAGTGCCCTCAAGTTTTTCAGGTTTTGAATAAGGTTATCTCCTTAAGAATGAAGGCTTATAGTTTTACCAAACTTCTTAAATGATTCCTTGGCCCTGATGAGCTGCCCAATGAATACTATGCCATGTGTGTTCCTTCACTTGTATCACGCGAAGCAGCAGGAGCACACGCTGCTGCAGCAGTTGCAATAGCAACGATCTTTCGAGAACTCGTGCAAGTAAGGTGCTCAAGACAAAAGCGTCAGCTGTTTGGAAGATGGCGCGAGGTGGGCACTGTGCAGTCCCGACGAAGAAGAAATTTAAAGAAGTAATAAAAATAGCAGAAAATGCATCAAATGCCCAAGCGTTCATAGCAACACGAACTATCCTGGAAATTATCACGAGTTTTTCCGGAAATATATACATTGCAGTAAACGTTTGCTTTCTCAATAACATAACGAGTATGCTCTCACGCTGCTGCGAGTCAGCTCGCACAATATGCGGCGAACTGAATGTCAATGGGTGAGTTCATCGCCCCAGAGTGGATATAAAATGGCTGAGAATAATCATGGTGACCAAGAGAAATTATTGATCGTAACTGCTAAAATAGAAAGAGCTGGGCAAGTTTGAGCCGTTTAAATTCATGATTGTTAACACAATTCACTATTTTTCTGTTGATGCCGACTGGAATGTAACTTATTCGCTCGTCTAATACGGCTCAGTTGGTGCATGTTTGAGCTATTTCTATTTTAAGATTATCAGTAATGTAGGAGGGCTTATAAAAGGCGCTAAAAATATTCCAGCATCGGCATGGCAGGCCTTTTAGGTGCCTAGATTTGCACATCTGCCGGCATACCCCACACATTCTCATCAGAACTTCTATATTCCACGTTGAAGTTGCGCAGGAATACACCATTATACTACGACCACGTGTTTGCCGCACTTCTCACTGTGTCCTTCTCGTACAAGTAATCACTAATACTATATGCATGAAGACAACAAGGAGCTTTGTACACATGCCGCCGCGGTGGTAGAGTGATGGTGGTGCTTCGCTACTGGTCCGAAAAACGCGGGTTACATTTCGGCCACAGCGGTCATATTTCGACGAAGCAGAAATCCAAGATGCCCGTGCAATTACATTTAGGAGAACGTGAAAGAACCCCAGGTAGTGGAAATTTCAGGAACACAACGGCACGGCGTGCCTTAATGATATCGTGGTTTTCGTAAGTGAAAGTCCGAAATTATTACTTTTGTTTCCATGTGATCAAACGGTAGCTCACTCATTAGCCGACTCACTCAGACTCAGATTGGGTTGTCAGTATAAGTGTCAGAGAGTCCGGGTGAGTAATATTTTGGCGAGTTGGTGTCAGAACGAGTAAGACTGTGAAACATTTTTGTGATTCTTAGTCCGAGTGAGCCGTACTCGCAAAATACAATTCTTGAATGAGTATGTGCGATCTCCACTTTTTTTGCCGATCAATATATGGTCCTATCTTTACATCTTCAGCGTTACTGTTAGGCTTATATCGGCTCATGTTTATACTCACGTCTACGCACACTTCTTTTAACACCCTAGAGTTCATACACCGCCTCAATATTTATTGATCAAAGGCGTAAGTTCGGGCGGAGAGCCTTGACCTCCCACCGCAAACTGTTTTATGGGAAGTTCTTGATAAATATATCTCGTGGGAGTCACGTCTTTCTCGAAAATGTCCTTACTGGATTGAAACCACCGATTATTCATACTTAAAGTTGCAATATCAAAAGGCGCCACGTAGAGCACCGAATATGTGAGACATTGGCGTTAAAGAGCACTGACAGCATGATCGGAAAAGCTAATTGTACGCTAACGCACTCATGAGTCGACTCACTAATATCGAGCTGCGAGTGCGAGTCCTCCTGAGTAATATGTTGGTGAGTTTGAGTCCGTTTGAGAAAACGTTTAGTGAGTCTGAGTAGGAGTGAGCCCTATGAGCTAAGAGATCTTGAGTATGTCTGAGTGAGTTCCATTTTTTTTCCGAGCTATGCTCCTTTCTAAAAGCAACCAATACAACTGATTATATTTCCTTGTCCGATTACACGCAGGAACGCTACTGACTCCAAGGAAAGTGAACAGCGCAAAGATATCAACGATGGGCACGGCGGCGTCGACCGCGCCGACAAAGTGTCAGGGGAAAGGCCCTACAAATGCGAAATCTGTGAAAAATGCTTTAAACACAAACGTTATCTCGTGGATCATCACAATACGCATAATGCTGTCAAGTCATTTCGTTGCGTCATATGTGCTAAATTGTTTAAACATAGGTCTAATCTCAGTAAACATCGGCACACGCATACAGGCAAGAAGCCCTTTCTATGCGACATATGTGGTAAGTCGTTTTCACGGAAGCATCATCTCACCTCACATTCTCTTATACACAAGAAGAGAAGCCCTTCAAGTGCACGACGTGCATTAAATCCTTCAAGCGAATGAAAAACCTTCCTCATCATACGTGTGAGGGGCAGTGTAAATGACAAATATATATGTGGTCATTCGATTATATTCTCATCTCTGTTATTCGCTAATTGAGGAAGAATAAGAATTAAAGGGGAAAAAATCCAAATCACTTACTCCATTGTATCAAGAACACAACAGCTCTGTTATAAGTGCATGTGTCCTTTCACTTGTAAGATTTCTAAGAACTCATTCGCGTAAAAAATGATACGTAACAGCCTTATCCGCCTGAATGAACCACCAAAATGCTTGACCATTGAATAAGATGAGTGCTAATTTTTGTGTCATTTGTGCGGCAATTTTTTCATAAATTTGCTTTGTTTCACCTCGTACCTTGTGACATGTACACGTGGGCGTTCGTAGCAGTGAAATATGTGTGTATAAATCAATCCTATAGGCCAACTTTTACTTCGAGACTTCAGCGAAAAGTAGTGCAGAACGAGCAATTATACTCGCGCTCTTTTTTAAATCAAAAAGTTTAATTAAACCACCCTTGTGAGAAATACTTTTTTATCGTGATAAACAGCTCAGCGAAATGCGCGTGGTAAACAATGTTGACTGCCAATTGTGAATTACCGGAAAGAACGTCATCGTCTGTTTAACATGGAATGGTGCAACGCAGAAGAATTCTGGCGATCATTCCCACTGTTTGCTGTGTGGATGTAGTTGTACCAAAGATGTTTCTGGATCAGCCGAAATTGACTGCATTTGTGTGTTTTGTGAAACGAGAGTTGAAATGTCCTTGCAGTAACCTCTGTGAGCAATATCGATTTTTGCTGTGAAATTTGGTCTGATATAGTGATATCTGCTACAATTATCCAGATAGAAGTGCTGCAAACATGATCTTCTTACTGGTAATTTGAAGTTTTTTTCTTCTCTGCCGAAAATATCTCTCCTGAGAGTTGAGGTTAACATCACACGGTGTTTCAATGTGCGATAAACTTAAACTGCAAACGTTTCTTATCTTCGTGTCACCTTGGAAAGACACTTTGCAAGTTTTCAGGGGCAGTTCTTATTTTCATGCCACTAGTCTGTTCTTATGCGATAATTTGTACCTAGAACTGCTAATTAATTTTACCCTAACGAGACAAATGCATTTGTGCAAGCGAATAATAAAATGAAAAGACAGTCTGAAGGTATAGTTATGGTGGCGATTTATTTTCCCAGTACCTTGTTGACAATAAAAGACAATCTCTCCGACGAATCATTGGGAAGTGACCGCTACATATGAACTAAGGTCGACACACGAACACATAAGAACAAAAGTATACGGGAAAAGGCTGACGCACTGGATCAAATTTCGCGAACAAATGGGGGCTACGGGACGGGAAAGCACCAATTACCTTGAAAGCTGGACGAAGAAATTCGGTGGAACCCCACACAATAACTCTACAGGAACTACCACAACGCTGGTTATATCCCTGATCTTCAACATTTATGGGCGGGGAAGTCCTGCCTCCAAGGAAGATGGAAGAAAGAAAAATGTTACCGCAAGTTGAAAATGCGCATAGCCATGTAATCTCACAAAAAGTCAGAAGCATATGCTACGCTACAATGCCGTCAAAATTGGAACCGGAGCTGCGACAGCGTGCACGGAATGCCGAGAAAAGAAAAATCTAGGTGATGCTCCGAAACGTGATAGGTTTGACCAATGGTCAGGGGGCGCAGGAGATAAAAAAAGAACGGAAAGCAGCTCGATATTGCCAGCGTGTCGCTCGAGCCCAAAGGACGCACGAAAAGAACGCACACAGGACGAGCGCGAACTATCATGCGTCACAGTTCAATACTTGAAGCGCACTGCTGAAACAAAGCAGGGGTGCTATTCTGGACTTCCGCCATTTTCTGTCAAATTTGACGTAGGCGTGACGTGTACACAATGATGACGCAAACGCATGAAATGCTTGCGAAACGTGACGTGAAGGAGACATAAGATGCAAAGAAACGTGCAATTAAATAGTATTTTGTATTTCAAATTGTTAATACAGCAACAAAAAAATAAAATAAAAGTGAAGCGCTTAGTTTTAAAGTTGTGAAGCAGACGATAACGCCTGCAATTTAGCGCCATATTTGGAGATGAGCGGCAAAGCCATAGTAACTTTTTTAGCCAATAAGCGAGCCAGCCAAGCCAGCGTCGACATTGCCGACATCGTTATTTCGCTGGTTGTTTTTTGTAGGTGTTCTGTGGTTATGTCGGCAGATCGCGAACAGTGGGCCGCGACGTTCCATTTTTTTACCGATCGTCCCTGTATGGGGAGGGTGGTTTGCGACTTACTGCCGGAGGTACGATGGGAGCCGTGACAGACGATGACAGAGCGCCTTACCGCCTGGGCCCCAGCAGCAGGCCGCCGCCGGAGTGGCGGCAGCTCGACCTCGAGGCGCGGAATGACGGTGCAGTCAGGTAAGCTTGCGTTTCACTCGGGTGGTGTTGAAGTTTCAGCTATGCACATGCTTATTGCAGGAGAACAGGCGGAGGGCCGTTCGATGTGGCGACGCACGTTTCGGTGGACGACGCCCGCATCGTTACAAGTATGCGCGTCGACCCCGTCTTGGGCTGCGGTGGCCCTTCGTTCCCAGGGCCCGCGGCGTCCAGAAGCGAGCTGCACACCATTGCAAGTATTAATAATGCCCCTTCTGTTCCTTCTGTCTTTTTTGTTGCGGTGGCTGTTCCGCGTCTAGTTTATCTTAAGTAATGTGCCAACTAGCCCAACAGCCAGCTGAGTTGCGAAGTATCTTCCTGAACTGTCGTGATCATTAAGATGGTGCTATATGTTTTGCTGAGGATGCGTAAGGACTACTGTAAGTAAAAGTTACGATCATGTAAATATACATAAGCAGAAGCAATAAGAGTTAAGTTTCAGGACCTCACGTTACGCGCGATCAGTTGAATCTGAAAGATAAAGTCTAGGCGAATCTCAATCCACAGAAGTGATGCACCTCCGAAGGTGTTAACTGTGGAAGGTACTTCCACGTTGCTTACAACATACGGATAAGAAGTGCATAATGGCCACAGATAAAGAAGAGCAATTGTACTATTTCATGCAGTTGATGTTACATTGCACTGGCAACACTAAGAAGTGCACAAACTGCATTCAAAGAGATGTCTTTTATGCAGATGTGCTGGTTTCAAAACTGGCTGGTACAATGTTAGAGGCATCATTTGTTGTTGTTGGCAGCAGTGAATGATAAGACAATGATGTAAGCAATGAGACAACTTGACTGCTTTTTATTATTGCAAGGATGATGAATTGACTCACAATGATGAGTTGACAGAAGAAGATCAATTGACTCACAATACATTCTGAAATATCATGTATTACTCTTGCATGTAAACTTTTATAGTCCACCAGAGAAACCAGGACAGAAAGTAGCTACACAGTGCTGTGCCCACGTTGCCCCTTTCGGTACTGGTTCGTTTTGTGCCTATAATCGTTTACATAGATTACCAACCACAGCAAGCTTGTGCTCTTGCATGTACGAGTGGCTACTACATGAATAGAGCTTTTGTACACACCTGCCAGACGCGTACAGTCATCACATGGGTTCGCATTGTGAATAAAGTGCTGAAAACAATGCTCTGGAATGGCATTCAATGTTGCATGCACTGCTGCAAAATAGCACAGGCTGTTTACAGAGTCACTATGGTCTCAACAAACTAGTCCTTCTATGATTTGCGGCAAAAGCTGAGCATGCTTTTGCCTAACTGCTTGGTACAATTAGCATGCTCTCAATGAACGAACACAATGAAGGTTTTGTCAGAATACAAATCCTGCAAGAACACAAGTACAGGGGATAGGTATAGGATCGAATACAATGCAAGAGCTTCTTGTGTTTCACGTTTCTGTGCAAATCTCGCAGGAATGTAAACCCCATTACATCGAGTCGTGCCCAGCTGTGAACCACTACAGAGCGTGATCCTGCCTTTGCCTACCCGCCTGGTACATGTCTACTGCAGCCGTATCGTCGCTGTCGTTGTTGTAAAGGTCCGCATCTTCTCATTCGAGTTCTTCAGTGCAAGGGATGTCGTCTGGCTCAGGCAGCTGCTGCCAAACACCGAGGTTGTGAAGCACGACACAAACTGCGATGATCTTCGACGTGAAGAGTGGGCCATAGTACAGTGTTCTGTACCTCTGCAAGCACCGAAAGTGGGCCTTGAGGGCTTCAGTGCACAGTTATACGACGCACCGCAATGAAAAGTGGGTGCAGTGGAATCGGGCAGCAGAGGATCCTGCAGGTTGTGCTCCAGGGATGGGGTTAAGCAGCCAAGGTTGAAGCGAGTATGCACTATCACCTGTGGAGGACAGTGTTCCAATTAGCATAATATGAATGTATACATGAATATGTACTATTCCTTTCTCACTTCTTTTAACTTATTCGAAGACATCGTGTCACTGATATGCACTGCTTTCCTTTTTTTTTGCAGCTAGACATATTCACAGAATCGCTTGTCTGGTTAGGTTACATAATTACGGCTTTTGAAATGCTTCAACGAAAAAATGGCTTTATCAACTCAATTCCTTCGTCAGGAGGAATGACAACGAAGCTACTGAACTGCAACCTTTAACTTCTTTCATAGAGAAGGGGCGAGTGACAGAAGGCGCATCTTCTTTGGTGGTAAGGGTGTTGTGCTTTCTATTGATTGCATGGGACTGATGTGCGGCTGCAGACGGTCAGCGCACTCAAGGCTTGGTTTCCCTTAGTTTTTTTGTGCTTAGGCCGTCAATGAAGCGTGACAGCAGGTTTCTTTTGCAACCGTTTGAGTTGTTTTTTAGTGCTTTTTATGAACCATGACTGAAATACCTTTTAGTTGTCAGTTGACTTCTTTTATTGCTATATAGCACATGGCTGTGCTTGCTTATTTGTATTTTTTATACAAGTTGTCCTTTCTACACATAAATGTATTTATGAATGTACAACATCTATGGCAGTTGTATTTGATGTGTTCTTTTTTTTAACATAGCCTCAGAGTGTAGCATTTTCTGTATCATCGCATGCTTACTATTTATTATTTCACCACTTTATAATAAATGATCATACAATCTCTTCATGAAAGTTTATTTCATGCTTGACCTTTCTATTGCACTAGTAGTCTTTCCCATGACCATAGAAAGACAAGTTGCAATTATACACTGAGAGCAAGTCGGATTATTGTGTGCCGCCTCGGGTCTCAGTATGACTTGTTTTCTCAAATGTGTGCATGAGAGAATTTTCATTCAAGGAAACACGAGTGCCACTAAAGTAGATAGTGTTCGACCAAGGTAGCTGCCAGTAATAACATACGGGGCAGAAATTTGGACAAACAGACTTGAGTAGTTAAGAACCATGCAGCGTGTAATAAAATTACCATGAATAATGTTTTTGCTACACTAAGACACCACACAAGCATTCTCACGCTTACATACCAAGCAGCTATTCACCAACCTGGCCACGGCGTCCACTGCCCAGTCCTGGCTCACGGTGGATGTCTTCCACATAAAGGCGTCGTGCACGGGCCCCGAGTGCGAGGGCAGTCATCGGCAGGGTTGGTCACATAGCTGCAGAGTGTTGTTTGCATTGGAAGGAAGTCGGCAACAGCAATACAACCAGCTACACGCAGAACAACTGTAACTGTGTGGTCCAACGCACTTATTTCTCTCGAGTTGCTTTCGGAGCGCAGCTTCGACAGCTGTATCTTTCATTTCATATGTGGCAGTTACTGCATGTCTGTATATCACTGTTTATGGAATTAGAGCGCAATCAGCACGTTTGATTTCCTTTCATGCATTATTTTTCTTAAAAGCTGCCACGATCGAATATGAAGCTCGATGAACTTTTTAGGGCGTCACGTCACCCCTGCCAAAACTAAATAGTGACGGAAACTCTGTTTACCGCGACTACTGCGTTCTTTTCTATCACTACAGTTGGAGCCACGGCAAATGTCGTTAAAATACTGGAGAGTGGCGAAAAGCTGTCTTTCACGTTCCTCATTTGCATTCTACTAACAGCATGCGCAAGATTGAATAAGATGAAATTTGTTCTCACCACCATGACGCTGAGGGCGCAAAAGTTCTTGCGGCAAAAGTAAGCAGCCTTGTTGCCATCGTCCTTTTCATACGGCGCACTTATGCACACGAACGTGTCGTCGACCACCTCGACGCAGCCTTCAAATCTTGCATCTATGTGGACAAAGCCTTCCTTTTGGCAGGGAGGGCGATCCACTCATTGCCGAGACGCTCGACGATCGCTTCCATGACAGCATGAATCGTGAGACCCACACTGGACTAGCTCGTCGCCACGTCCTCGTTGTTCGCGATCGCGTCGTGGTAACTGCCGGTGGCGAACAAGCGAAGGGCGCAAAGCACTTGTAGCTCAACAAAAACAACAACAACGGCCGGGGCTGTTCTCGTGTCCGTACGCCGCCTCTCCAGGCCCTGGCGAAGCTCCCCGCACAGCCATCGCACAGTGTCCTTCGTCAGCCGGCACCACAGTTGAAATAATTGATCGGTCATGACAAAAGCATCGCGGTACTCATGATGCTTCCTGCAGCTCCAGCCACTACACAACAAAGGGCAGCGCCATTTTTCTTCGCTTATCTAGCGTTCTCTTGCGGCGAGAACCGCAAATTCGAACAAGCCAAATTAAACAATAACCTTTAACAAGCAAGCTTCATGTACAATACTTTATAATATTACTAAACGAAAACATGCTTGTAAAGTAACTCACGGAATGACATCTACACATACGTATGTGAGGCTGCACATCGAACAAGCAACTCAATTTATAACAATATGGCGGCCAATTTTGGGCACTTCATCGTTCTCACATTTTAAGCTGCAAATTTGGCAGGATGCAACGTCACGCAACGTCAATTTGACGCTACAAAAAGTGAGATCCTGTGACGCAATGGGCGCCATCAGTGCAATGTCCAATCGTGTTGCAGACATGGCGGCTCTTCGTCAAGCGAGCAGTAGTTTCGATAAACCGCAAGTTGACCGTAGGCACAGCTCAGTACCATATTTCGGTTTCGTTGTTTCACCCAAACTTTATTTCTACATGACAGAGTACGGTGAAGCGTTGCTTCGGAAAAAATTTACTATTTTTTGGCACGTTACGTCATCGCGGATTCCTGTGTCGTAACGCCATTGCAGCGCCACAATGCGAACGACTTCGCGTGACCAATCAAATCATCAACATGGCGGAATTTGACAATATGGCGGAATTTGACAATGTCCAGAATAGCACCCCAGGACGCACGAAACGAATGCACAGGTACACACAGGACGAGCGCGAACTAAATGTCGCATTTACTTATTTCTGTTAGAACAGCGCGCTACTTTCGCAAACGCGGCCGCTGCAGCGGGCGAAGTGAAATTCGTACGCTCTGTGACTTCAGCGCAGACATCGAGGGGAAAGCACAAGGCATACAACCGCACGCCCGCCCCCCTTCTTTCCTTGAGATAAGCGCACGAATGCGACCACGCCCTGTAGGGCGCAGAGCATCGGTGGTCGCCGGAGCGGGGCGACGACCTTCAAAGCGCGCCCAACGCCCAGCGCGCACATCGCGCCATCTCGCTGGTATGAAGAAACGCTTATAAGCGCCTGCCGTCTCTGTGTCCGGCCAGCGGTGAAGGGTGTGTATATAACGCTCGCCGTTAGCTACCTGGAGGATCTGCGTTTCGTGGCGTAGTGCTTACCGTCACGCGCTACGGAGTGAGATGTCCCTGGTTGGATTCCGCGCTTCGGAAGCATTTTTCTTAATTATTTTTCTTTGGGGCTTTTATATATATACATACATACTTATACATATACGGTGCATGACGGCGGCGGTGACGGGGACGGACAAAAGCCAGCCGAGACTGTCCATATAATTGCTATCGCAATAAAACACTCGCTTCGCCACCACGGCAGGACAGATAATATTCTCGAAGAGTTATGGAAGAACTACACCGGAGACACGGTCACCGCTTCCACTGCGAATGGCGAATACGGAGGCGAGGAGAACGAGCGGATGCACCAACACGTTGAAATGTTTTAGCCACTGGGAGCAATCTGCGGCCTAACCAGAAATACCAACCCACAAAAGGACAACGTGACGAACAAGATCTTTGGCAACTTAGACGAAAAATTGACCGTGGCGATAAAACAGACTATGGAACGAGGCAGATGTGCCTCTTGCGTGTAAATACGCTGAGAAAACTCCAATACCCAAACCGGGAAAGTCGACACTTTTCGTCTTATCTCGCTAAAGTCTTCCCTAGGCAATCTTTTCGAGCACGCTGTTCTGAACTGACTCTGAACAGACTCAACAAGCACACGGAGGAGAAGGAAATTCTACCTTCGACCATGTATGATTTTCTTGCCCAGCTCTGGGAGCTCGCAGCTTAAGGAGAACATTTTGGATATTACGCCAAATAGAACAATGGGTGCATTATAGACTTTTTATGTGAAGGGAGCTTTCGAAAACGTCTCCCACGAGGCAAAAATCGGTACGCAATGCGGCAGAGGAACCTGCGAACGATCGTTTCTCAATGATCGCATGGCAACTGCTGGGCTCGTATAGCTCCGAACACGGGAAAGAAATTGTACCCGCAAGAGGCGCGCCGCAATGCGCGCTTGTTCCAGTTCTTCTTAACCTGGCAATGCTCAAGCTCCCTAACCGCCTGAACGTAACACCCGAGATTCGGAGGGCCATATGCTCAGACCACATCGTGAGGTGGATTTGGGGCAGCAGCAAGAAGCTATTCAAGCAGGCGCAGAGGCCATCGGAGACTATGTTAAAAAACGCGGGCTCAAATGCGCCCCAGAAATCTGCGGTGATCACTCTGCGGCGGAAATCAAGACGAAGAAAACAAATTTTTAAAAGAAGTGGAAATACTGTTGGAGGGTAAGGTCGAAGAAAGCGTTAAACCAATGGGCATATTGGGCCTTCACCTACAGAGCGATGGGGGAAGCGAGACAGTCCTTCATATCTGGTAAAGCACACCACACAAACCATGCACCTCATCCATCGTATCTCTGAATAGACTGAAAGAAGCCGACGTAGTCAAGATCATCCACGCGCTGATCACAAGTAGTCTCATCTACAGCACCCCTTACCTTACCTTCTCAAGCCGCCACCTACAGTAGTGGACTCATTTTTACGGCTAGCCTATCAACAGGCGCAGGGACTTCAGCCATGAACATCCAAGAGACGCCACGAGGAGCTCAGCACGATAAACGTAAGTGAAATGATAGAGTCGCACCTGGTGATACCGAGGGAACGGGTATGGCTAACGGAAATGGGAACAGCCCTACGACACCTAAGCCACCCCGTGCAATTCAACGCAAATCGAGAATGCACTGAAGCAATGCATGACTTCCCTTCCCCCCCTCCCCATAGTGGAGCTCCTCTACGTTGCCACCGCACCGAGGAATATCAATCCTGATTAAAATAACACAAAGGCCGTCGATGTGCTCGCGCGTGAGGCTTACGAAAGAAGTTAGCCAGCTCTCACGGCACGCTGTACACAGATGCAGCCATGTACGAGGACAGATTACCACGTGTTCAATGCCTTCTCCCAGATCGCCGCGGCAGTTTAAAACTTGTGCCCTACTTGTAACAGCCCCAATAATATGATGGACGCCAAACCAGCCATGGTGGTCTAGTGCATATGGTGCTCGACTGCTGTCCCGAAGGTCGCGGGATCGAATACTGGCCGTGGCGGTCGCTTTTCGGTGGAGGCAAACATGCTGGAGCCCTGTGTACTTATATTTAGCTGTACGTTAAAGAACACCATATAGTCAAAATTTCCAGAGACCAAAGCTACGGCGTCCCTTATAATCACATCGTCGTTTTGGGACGTGAACCTCCAACAAATATTACTATGGGCGCCAGGTCACGATTACCTTGCTGGGAACAAGAGAGCCCAAATCTCGGGTAGAGGGCATACTCACTGAACCTCAGAGCGAGACTACCATGAAGAGGAGAGTTCGGAATAGATACCGAAACAATTTGACGCAATAGCTCCACATTACGGAATGGAACGCCGAACATGTGCCTCACCGCAAGACTCGCGTGCGCGCCCGAGCAGTTTCATGAAGGCAGCTAGAAACATTGGTCGGCAAATTCACTCATGAGTCGACTCACTCAGGCTCACTCAGGCTCAGATCGGGCCGTGAGTCTGAGTCTCATTGAGTCCACGTGAGTAATATTTTTGAGTTAGAGTCCGAGTGAGTCCGGTTGAAGAAACTTTTTCGTGAGTCTTAGTCCAAGTGAGTCCGTTTGTGAAAAATATTGATGAGTCTGAGTTCGAGTGAGTTCTGAGCTCAAAATATATTTCTTGAGTGCGCCTGAGTGAGCTCCACCGTTTCTTGCCGGCCTATGGTCCTATCTACTCATGTTCAGCGTTACAATCGGCCTTATATCGTCTTACGTTTGTAATCAAGTCTATTAAACACGTATCAGCACACTAGCCTTCATGCACTACCTCAATATTTATTGATCATACGCGTCATTTAGGGAAAAGGGAGTCATGACCTGCCCTGAAAATTTTTCATGGGAAATTCTTGATGAAGATATCTTGTATGAGTCGCGTATTTCATAAAAATGTCCTTACTAGTTTGAAACCACTGATAACACGTATTTGTCGGCAGAAGATCAAAAGGTGCATCGTAGAGCACCTGATTATGTGAGATATTGGGGTTAAAGAACATTGACACCAGGATCGAAAAAGTTAATTTTACGCCAACGGACTCGTGAGTCGACTCACTCAGGCTCACGTAGACTCAGGTGAAGCCGTGAGTTTGAGTCTGAGTGAGTCCGGCTCAGTAATGTGCTGGTGAGTTTGAGTCCGAGTGAGTCCAGTTGAGGAAAAGTTCAGTGAGTGTGAGTTCGGGTGAGTCTGGTTGAGAAAAATTTTGGTGAGTCTGCGTATGAGCGAGCCCACAGAGCAAAATATATTTCTTGAGTGAGTCTGAGTGAGCTCAAATTTTTTTGCCGACCTATGGCTAGAAACCAACAACTTTCCACACCACACGCCATATCACTGCATGTAATCCACACTTCTTGCCGCCTGTGGCTTGGAGTGGCCTTCACGAATGCCTACTCCTGTCTGATTGGAATGACCAAGAACTCTACATGCAGTTACTGCAGCTGCGAAGAAACGATCTCCCATCTTCTCTGTGAGTGTCCCCGTTTCAGTGCGCCAAGACAAGAACTTTCGATTGCGCTAGATAAACTTTACAATCGCCTTTTGTCGGAACAAACGGTTTTGGGACCTTACCGTGTCCATCGTCAGCACAGAAGGATTTAAAAGCATTATTACGCTTCTCGCGGACAACTGGTCTTAGAGACAGACTCTAAGCAGTGTCATATTCTCGTTTCCTTTTTTTCCCTCTCTTTTTTTCCTTTCCTTGCTCTCCTTTTTTTTTGTAACATCTCTCTTCTATCATCTTTTATCCCCCTTACCCCTTCCCCCAGCCCCTCTAAAAATGGAGAGGGGGCGCCCCCCCCCCCCTGCCTTTCAGCCCTGTTGGTGGAGCATCAAAAGGGGTTGGACCCACAAGGAGTTCTCCAACCAGACAGGATATATTTAGAGGTGCAGTCGACTTTTACACTAGTCGACTGCGCTTTTTATTTCATTGGAAGTTGTCACTTTCCTACAGAATGGAAGCGTTTTATAGTTTCCCGGAAGTACAGAGCCTATGGATTTGCCCAGGAAAAAGCTGAAGACCTTCGGAATCGGCGCATTTCAAGGACAGATGGCATGAATCCTTCGATCACATCTGTTCGTTTGTTGAGTGTTTATCACCACTAATTATATTAAAATCAATGTTTAAAGAAATTAAGTCAATGAAGTGTGGTCAATATTAGTTGTGTTGTATGTGGACTACATTTTGTCATGTTCTGATACATGTATGTGCGCGCAGTATTGGAAAAGACTGCGCGGATGCAAACGCAATAAAAAACTAACGCACGGCGCACATACGTGACCTGCACAAACAATCCCAGTGCGCGCCGTAGCGCGCTCGCACGTAGGAGCATAAAACTTGACTTGAAAAGCAAAGCAAAAAAAAAAAAAGCGTTGCGCGCGGCAGGAAGCAGGGGGTGGCGGTCAGGCTCTGCGCGCCTTCTGTACTTTTTGGCATGACGACGCACATTGTGTGCGTCGCCATATTTAATTACGCTCATCCGCAAGGGCGTAACAGAAGGGGCATTTAGTGCTGCCGGCGCTGACGCCCTGAATTGAGGCATCCAGCGGGAGGTATATAAAGTAACACCCCCCTGCGTTGATCTCATTTGACGTGATCACACTCAAAATCACGTGGTCAATACACACCTAAAACAAGGCTAGCAGTGCTTAAATACGATGAAAATAAACGAACAAGGTCTAAAATAATATAATTAACACAAAAAACAAGAAATAAACGCAATAATCAACTTAAAATGGCTAAAAACGCTTCGAAAATTTGCGGTTGACACTCCTGTCACAGAACTTGCTGCAGACGACACGTATCGCAAGTGCCGTAACAAGCAGGAAGTCGATAAACGGCAGGAAAAAGTAGGGCGCATATCGCACACCGAGTTCACGAAACTCACTATAAAAACATTCTACACGTGCCGGCAAAACCATAGAGTTTCCTACAATACTTACTAGAGGGAACTCTGGCGCTAGTGTCTATGGGAGTTGCAACACATGACGCTTCAGCCAGCATGGGAATCATGGGTAGTACACGGCTTTGTCTAAACATCGTTCTTTCGGCTCCGTTTGGCTCCGCGTCGGCTGCATCCGCTTTGTCGCAAAACGGATTTCAGTAAAAGTCAGCAGTTTCACTTCGTCACTTTATCTTCTTTAGGCTCAGCGATTCAAATCTGGTCACGAAGTTCAAAACGATCCATTCTTTTATCCTAAAGAAAACCAAAACAAACAATAAACAAAGCCACAAGTACGTTTGAAGCCGTAAGCACGAAGACTAGGCAAATTTGTGTCCCATGGTAGCTGAACGATCGCAGCGCCAGAGTCCCCTCTAGTTAATTTTAGGAAACTCTATGGGCAAAACCCCAGATATATGTTTACCTCAAACATTGACGTCATCGAAGGTTTCCTAAACGGAACAGTGGGAAATCGACGAACGGGAATCGCTGGGTGCCCGTGCAACGCACTTCCTCAGGTTTCACAGAAGTGGAGCTGCATTTAGCGCAGAATTTAGAACTACACATATCCGTGCACAATTTCATTCTCTCCAAGAGAGAGGATAATTAATAAACGATTATTTTCGCCACTCGCACTCTCTGCGCAAGCTGTCGCACGACCAATTTGATATTCGAAGATTTCGTTGCAGTGCGGCAACGTTTCCGGTAGAATTCTGGACGAAAGGGTTCCTCAACATAGCGTTGACTTTCATGAACATGAGCGTAAAGAATGAAATTGTATACGCCACCATGAGCTCTAAACGGTACACCGACGACGCTTCGATCCAGGTATAAATAGACGGTTTTCGTATTAGTGACGGCAAATTCGAAACCTAAACTTGGCGAGGCCTGGTATTCTCGCAATGCATTGCAAAGTCTGGTAGTGGGTGGTCTTAGAAATATGTGGGTTGTCTAACGAACCACAGCTATTGCTGACGCTTATTTATGCCCTGAGGACGGGAATACAAACTGTCAACAAGTTTTCAACTCTTGACTGCACTGTTTTTCACGGAGGAAGACGACACAAAAGAGCGATGAAATTTTCATTCAGTTATACTACCTATTTTTATGACACGGAATGCAGACTGTGGCCGATTTAGCTTTGGCAGTGTTGTGGAGCAGACATTTCGAATGGGAATCTTTGACACTACAGGAAACTGGTGGTCGTTTCCCACTGACGCGACTTCAAGAGTTGTGAAAAATTATAAGCACGTATCAACCGCCTCACTAGCGGCGTGCCCTGTGTAATCGCTTAGCGATAAACCATATTTTCGAGAGCTTCAACTGTTTGATACGTTCACTGTTATCCTTACCACTGAAAGCGCATGCGCCGTGAATCCACGTCGCACCACTCTGAATGGGCGTTACAGCACTTCAGGCACCCATGAGACATGGCCGACGAAAAAAACTATGAATACCGGCTTCCCAAGTTTTCCGGATGCACTGCCCCGAGTACAAGCCGGGCAGTCTCCGAGGGTGCTTCGTCCACTGCAACCGATTACGCTTGGTAAGCCCTTCTACTTTTCGAAATCCTCATCCAGTTATGGTTTCTATTTTTATGCCACGGAACGCTGACTGTGGCCCGTGTAGCTTTGCTGGTATTGTAAAGCAGGCATTTCCAATGAAAATCTCTGGCACTACATGAAAAATTTTCAGCAAGCTTTTGAGTCCGGTCTATTGCAATGACAAGTTATTTGTAAAAAAATATGAAGTAATTTGATATGCCTATAGATGCCGTTGTAAACTCGGAAAAGGAAGTTATTGCATCGGGTGTCCATTTATTGGAATGTCATATCTGGGGTTTAACGTCCCAAAACCACAATATGATTATGAGCGACGCTGTAGTGGAAGGGCTATGGAAATTTAGACCATGTAGGGTTCCTTAACGTGCACCTAAATCTACGTACACGGGCCTCAAACATTTTCCCCTCTATCGAAAATGCAGCCACCACGGCCGGGATTCGATTCCGCGACATTCGGGTCAGCAGTCGAGCGCCATTACCACGAGACAACCGTGGCGGGACGGAATATCATGACATGACGCCAACAACAACTGTCTGATGTAGCGACGGCTGCCCTGTCCCGCAAGACTACATGCAACAGCAGGAATATCCGTGATCTTTTTAATATCACCAGGCAATGCGGCTTAATTTCATATATGTAAACATATATGAAATCAAGAAACATATATTTTATATATGTAAACATATTTTATGGCATGAAAATAATTAGCAATATTTCGTAGAGAAGTTAGTTTCGAAATATTTACCTGAGGACTTCTTAGCCACGAGCGCCAATGTTAAAAAAAATAAAAGAATACGTCGCGACAACGAGGAATATGTCTCTAACATATACGATTAACCGTTGATCTAACTGGCCACTAAGATATATACATATGTCGTGGTCATTTATTTAAATATTCATTTTAATTTAAATAAAGGTAATACTGCGTGTGCACAGGCCAAAGTTTCCGTCCTGGGATCGAATCCCGGTCGCAGCGGCCGCATTTCGATGGAGGTGAAGTGCTAGAGGCCTGTGCGCTTAGATATAGGTGCACGTTAAAAAACTCCAGATGGTGAAAATTTCCGGAGCCCTACACTACGGCGTCCCTCGCAATCGTATCGGTGTTTGAACTAAAGGAGTGTGAACTAATGGAACAAGTAGGGGACGTACTGTCGGCAGCAAAAGTTTGCGGGATGTGCAGCGTGTGGCCGAGCGACGGAAAACTACATTGCTGCGTCACCTACCGTGATGCGGCGGGTGTTGAGACTATCGGCCGCAGCCTCCGCGATTAGATCCGGCAACGGCACGTTATCTAAACGCGCCGTCGCTAATCGCCGAGGCCGATAGCCTCAACACCAACCGCATCACGGTAGGTGACGCAGCAATGCAGTTTTCCGTCGCTCCGCCACGCGCTGCAGATCCCGCAAACTTTTGCGGCCGACAGTACATGTACAGTGTCAATTTTTATGAAAGGGAACACGCGAACGCGTGGCCTGCGCTCTGCGACGGCTGCCTTCAGCTCCGTCAACCGACAGCTAACGAAAGCTCGCCCGTTTTGGCGTCATCTATTGGCAAACAAAATAACAAGTCATGGCGGGTTGCGAAGCGCTTTTAGATAACGCTGCATCTCGGCTGGCGTAACGGGCGATGCAGGCAGCGCGTCGTCTGCCTGTCAACAAATCGAGCGTGGCGCGCCAGCACTGTGCGATCTGCAGGAATTGCCCTTAACGCGAGCCGAGAGGCAGCGTTATCTAAAGGCGCTTCTCAACCAGCCATGATTCGTTATTTTGCTGGCCAATAGATGACGCCAAAAGCGGGCAAGCTTTCGTTAGCTGTCGGTTGACGGAGCTTACGGCAGCCACCGGAGCGCGCAGGCCATGCGCTCCCGTGTTCCCTTTCATAAAAATTGACACTGTACATGAGGAACATAACTGTACGACGAGTGTTCACTTTCGTTGCTTTTGTTCTTTTACGTCATGGTAATGCTAAGCGCTATACATCATGGACGTCCACCAATTAGCCTAATGCATAGTTTTATTGAAGTTATTATGTTGACACCTGGCCGCGAAGCATTAAGTTCGGGAGAAGCTCAGATATCCGCCGTTGGATTTTACGTGTCTTTACACAAGTCACCCGATATTTGAACATTTCCTGGAGTGTTGACAGAACTATCCATGCTCTATAACACCTGTCTTCACATCTTCCACTATATCAGGATTTTTTTTGTACACCTTATCTTGATGTAGATGTTATCAGACAAGCTTCAGGTCTTCTACAATCATGTCGAAGGCAAAATTGCAATGTAATTTCATTGTGCTAATTAACAACTATTTCCTGTTTTTGGACATTAAAATAGCACATTGTTAATTTGTCCCATTCATCCATGACATTTCCTCTTATCTGCTACGGCACCATATATAAAAAGCAGTAAGGATGTTGCTGCTTATACAGAGAGCACTGACCGTACTTCATTCGGTACGGGCTTCCTTCTAATATAGCTGTGACTAAGTTAGGGCAGCCATGCCGCCGCTTAAGCAGTGACCTCAGGTTCTAATCTTTGCAGGTATTACCGTTTGTGTATTGTTCCTTTGTAAATTCAGTAGCCCTATACAATACAATACTGTCGCAGAGCGTAAACAGGGCTATCTTGTAAATGAGTGGCGTGTCACTGTCGATGATCTCTTTCAAGATTGCCATAAGACTTAATTATCTTCGGGTGTCGCGACTGTCCGCTAGATGGCGCCACCTGGGCTGTAGCGCTGGAATAAAATGATCAGCTTGCATAGAGTCTGAATAGAAGGGCCTAGTGCGAAGAGGGTCTATCTATTTCGCAACATTGAAGGCTCTCTGCTATGCGCGCAAAATAAAATTTCCCTCCTTCATGTATGACACCAATGTCTGCAAGTCACGGCTTTTGTCTTAAAATGTTTGTGAATTATTGTACGACTCCTTCAGTGTAACGCGGTCATTTAAGACGACTCTCATTTGGCAGCCAGACTGTAAGGTGTTTCATGACGTGCATCAAGGACGCCTGCGTATGTGCGTATTGGATAGCTTTAGGTTGTGGAAACCAGATCCTGCGTAACGAAACGTTCAGGAAAGCGGTTGTGAGCCACAATGGGCGATAAAATAAATATCGTTTTCACATCGCGATATCAATGTCGGGGCCCTCTAGGTATGCTCGCATCCTTGCTACAGATAGTCTGGAAAGGTACATGAACACCTGCATCTGGAATTCAGGGCGTACAACATGAACTCGTGTGACGTGGTATTCGCAGTGTTTCCGCTCGCCCAGTGTTTTACGTTGTTTGGTTATTCTCTAGGAGGTATATAAAAGCGAAAACGAAAAGCAGGGACGTCACGCAAAGGACGCTTTGTATCGAGCACGCACACCAGTACCAGTGGTTTACTGTGCCGTCATGCCGATAAATAAGTAGTGACCGAGCTGATAGCGAAGTCTGATGCTTGTCATTGTCCACGTGACACAACACGTGTTTAGGTAACAAGCGAACGGCTGCTTCAATAACCACTTCGCTTCCCACAACATGCGTTACCTTGCTCCATATTCTAACATGCTTCCCTTGTAATACTTATGCCCTTCTGCGGATACTGCGCGACATTTTCGGCATAAAGTTCTTCCTTATTCAATTAGAAGCTACGCGTACACTTAGTGAGATCGATGTTGTCACTAATCGCGTTAATGGGAATGGCAATCGCCGGGCGGATTCTAAGGGCTGGCGTCACGGCCCTCCGAAAACGCACCACGATAGCGCGGACAATTTAGAGTTGGTCCTTTGGTGCGCCAGCGAACGCCGGTTGTGGTCCAAAGACCGAGTCAGAGCCGACAGTCGATAACACAAACGAAAACGAAATATATTCTCAGTAAGGCAATACAAATATCACAAACACATGCACGCTCGGCTGGTACCAGTTACAACTTCACAATAGAATTCAGATGGTGTTTACACAACGGGAGCTAAACAAACAGATCACACGCTACGAATGCAATCGCATGCATTACAACTATTCAACGACAGTTAAAGTCCTGACTAAACAATGGCGTATCCAGTCCACAATACTTGGACGGTAATCGAATGCTTCTCTTCAAGGAAACACTCACGCCAGCTCCAGCGTTGATCGTCGTAGCTCAACCGTCGTCGTGACTTGTCACGGCTCACACGGTGTCGTCATCGGATTCTTCCAGATCGACGATCGACTGACCGCACACCATCATAAACACGTCTTCTTTGGCTAACGGAGCCACACGTAGCATAACTTCACCATCACCGGGCCGACTGACTCACTCCTGTCTCCTTCACTTCTTCATCTCCTTCACTGCTTCTTCACTGACTTCTCGACTGCCCGACCCGTCGTCGTTTGCACGCTTTTATCCCTTCTCCCCCGGTTTCTAGAAGCGCCGGGAAGGTTCTCCGGCGCGTAGTACAGCTAAGGCTAGAGAAAGGGCGAGAGCTTTCTCGTAGGTTCGAATCGCGGCGACATCACTCGGGGTTGCGTCCCCCCTTCCTTCTAGAAACATCCAGGATTTGCCGGGCGTTTGATCGCGTTGTCTGCGTCTGGCTCGAGTGGGCGAGGAGGATGCGGCGCGCCGGCGTCTTTTCATGCTTGTTTTTTCGCCGTTCGCGCTCCTTGGGCGATCAGGTCGCGCTTTTTTTTTCCACGCTGCCGTTTGAAAGCGGCCGCGCGCGCGCTTTATTAAGCGCTCATTTGTGACATGTTTTCTGCCTGCAGGCTTCCTGACGGCCCCTCGAATATGCCCTTGAACGTGCTTTGCAACCAGGCTGACGACACACCTGCGTTCTACTGTATGTGAGAAATTTTTTCGACCACGCTAGTGTGCCTTGAAAATACGCATCGCTTTGTGCGTGATTAATGACGCTGCTGTGTGCGGTCGTCGGAGGCACATTCAACCAACGTTGCTAATGCGTTACAAGTGAAAGGCCCCAGGATTCACTCTTGCAGCATAACTTTATACATAATAATATATCAGCTACGTTACATCTTAAGCTTTTCCAATGCATATGTACACTGTATAGTCTTGCTTGCGCCGCACAAGGTGGCACAACAATCGCCTACACTTAGGCGCACAGTATGAAATATACAATAGTTTGATTATGTAATCATTTCAAAGACAGCTTCGCAGCCAACTTAGCGTCCACACTCCAATAGTATTGATTTCTTAAAGTGTAATAATTCCATATATCCATTCATATAGGCGTGTGCCAGAATACTCGGGCCAAGTTGATTTTAAAAAATGCAACGAGATACGAAAGTCTAACTCAAGTCATTTTCTTAGTGGTCTCTTCACGTTCACTGTCAAATTTGTGGTGGGCCGTGGTCTAAAGTTATGAAAAGTGACTGCCTAAAATAACTACATAAGTTCGCAAATATCAATTTCTCCTTCTGAATCCCATCAGCAAACGTCATGCTGAAAGATTTGCCTGGCCGATACATCATTCCTAGCCGCATTCACTTTGTTTCTTATCTGTACCGGCAAAAGGCGAAGATGCGAAGCGAGCGAGCGCCCGCTGGTATCGCGCAAGCGACAGCTAAAACAAAAAACGTAGTTTCCTATACAGAGGACTGCTCTCAGATATCAGTTAGTTTAGGTTACTGGATGAAGCAGCAGCCGGAAAGACACCGTCGCCTTATCACTTTTCGCGTCAGGCAAGTCCGTCAGCGAGTATAAATGGAAAAGACGGGTAGTAAAGCTGCGTTTATATTTCCGCATCAGTTCACGACGCTGTCAGCGATTTAAGGAGCGTGTTCGACTACCCAGTTTAATTTTATAAATGAACATCGAGTTCAACGTGTTGTAAAGGGGCAATACATTTTAACCATAATATAAATGGGTACAACATCAGAGGCCGTGGAATTTCCTCCGGAAAGGCGTGTGAATCTATCGAGGGGTTGTTACTCTTGACTCCTGCGTCCCGCTCATGAGTGGGACTGCATATTTGGACGCGGGGGCAATCGGTGTCCCACTTTGGTCATCTGGGCGGAGCTCCATCATTAATTGTATCAGACTATAATTCCGGCGCACCCATATTAGTCGAATGAAGCCTTGACAATGGCGTGCCGGCTGTGGTGTCTCAGGGCAAAACTCAGAAACGGAAACCTTCACATCCGTTTGTTATTCATCGTTTGATCGCAAAATAATGTTAAGAGGTTTCCAAAAATGTATCATTGCAAAAACTGATTTTGCCGACTCTTGCATGAACGAAATTGTGGCATTGTGAGCTGGAAAGTTGTGGTCTAGAAAAGGCCAATGGTAGTAGTAGTAGTATGAACTATGAGATTTTATACTCTTGAGTCCCTGCTCTTCTCCTTCGGCATCGAATTTCGTGCTGTGATGACAATGAATGCACGAGATCACACACGGTTGTTACTGACTACAGTACTTGCACGTCATCCTCTTAGCGCAATGCGTGAGCGAAACCTTTTTGCTAGGCACGTGTTTTCAACCCTTAATATTCTGGCCTCGGGGATGACGCGCTCTCAGGAGCACTTTTTTTTCTTTGCGCACAGACGTGAACCATGCTGCAAACAGCTTCCAGCAACCCGCTTCAACTACTAGCGGCGGCTACGTCACCCTTCCTAGCACGAGCGGCACAGGGAAAGAAGGAGAAGCAGGCATTGCGGAAGACTACGCCAGGTGAGCCCCGGTTTGAAGAGCTCCTCTGAACGTGCAAACTCAGGGACAGCCCGGACGAAGCCATGCAAATAAAGATAGTTTAATAAATACTTGCATCTTCAATCGAACTTCTGATGACGGGACGGCACAATATCATCGGCTGCTTCTGCGTAGGCTGTTAATGCTAGGAAGAAACTTGAGCTCTCGGGCTCTCGTCAAAGTACGTTGAGACGGAGAAATCGTTTTCCTCCGCATGCGACAACATTGGTTTCTCGCTTCTACGGTATATAAAAGAAAACGCTATATTTCAACAATTTTATGGTGATTTTATATATTCAGCGTAATTGCAAGCAACCGAACGTTAGTGAGGTATGTATCAACATATCGCATCTACGACAGAAAAGTATACAAGCACACAAACAGCCGTATAACATTACACATATGCGGTTTTCAATTAGTGCTTTTAATGACGAAAATGTACACCATAACTGATTTTCGAAAACAAGCATTTTCTGATTAAGGTGACCAAACTTGTAGAACTGAAATTTGAGAAAGCGATCTGCGGCAGCCTTATGGAGGGCGTATGCTATAAGAAGATATTTTCAGTTATAGGATTCGCGAGGTTTCAGCGTTATAAAACAGTCGTATTTGCGTGATTTCATTTTAGAAGTGTACATGGCGCCTGAAGTAAACTTATGCACAGCTCGTAAAAATGCTAGAGTTGCGAATCACCTAGTCTTCATGTTTTATCCGGCCTCCTTGGCTTACTTTGAACTACAAAATGCTTCCCTCTCTACGACACTATTCTTAAAGGTGCATAGCATGCTTAAGTGGACTTTTGCCTGCCCGTTTATTTCGATAGAATATCAGTATGAAAAGAACCGAAATATTGAGTAGCCTGTGCGAGTGTTACTGCAAACTAAAAATCGGTGTCTCAATGGCATGCGCGGCTTTCGACCTTGGAAAACGATGATGTCAATCGTCTCATATATTTAAGTTCATACGTGAAATTCTTGCCGATGCCCCAGTGTGGGTACGAGCTATGTTAGGGTAGCAGTACAATGTTCAGAGAATCGTAAATGCAACGTGCTTGGTAATGGGTGTATCCAGTACGTGGAATAGATCACTGAAAGTTTAGAACCATCCATTTCATTTTTAATGGAATTTAGGACTTTTTCAAGACTAGCTAAAAAGGTGAGAGCAAAACGTGAAGTTAATCAAAAAATCATGGTTTAGAAAACGGTGCTAAATCCGGGACCAATTAGTGACAAGGACGTGGAATAAAGTTATCAATATCCGTGTTATTTTATTTTCTGTTGCTGGCAAATTGATATTGATGGCTACTCGAAGCTCTTGGCAGATATTATAAAACTGAAGTTTCCAGGCAGCCCATAAATATACTAAATATTCACAGCTCACAAAACGGGCTTATTATGGCACAAGGTCTCGAAGGTCGGGCGGCCGCCTTGGGCAATTACAGGTCATTATTATGCAGCGCATGACTTTTGGTCAGTGTCACAAACGGGAGCGTCAATAAGGCGCGCGCTTTCAGACGACAGCGGGAAAGCACGGCGCCAGCCGTTCGCTGAACAAGCGCGCGCAACGAAAAAGAAACGTATTAAAATACGCCGGCGCGGCGCACCTCCTCGCCCACTCGAAAACAGTCGTAGACAACCAGCCGCCTCGGATCAAACGCCCGGCAAAGTCTCAAAAGATCGCGAAGGAAAGCATGATGCGACGCCGAGTAACGCCACTGCGAATGGAATTGACGAGAAGAATCTCGCCCTTTCCCTAGCTTTGGCTCTGCTGCACGCCAAAGAACACACTAGACGCTTCTGGAACCCGGGAGCAAGGAAATATAAGCGTGCACCGACGAGGAGGAGAGTCAGTCGGTCCAGAGATGAAGTTATGTTGAGTGTGGTTCGGCCAGCCAAAGAAGACGTGTTTATGATGTTGTGCGGTCAGTCGATCAGGAAGAAGCAGATGATGACGCCGTGTGAGTAGTGACAAGTTACGTGAGTGTTTCCTGAAAGAGAAGCATTCAGGACCGACGACGGAAGGAACGACGATGATCAGCGCTGGAGTTTGCGTGAGTGTTTCCTGGAAGAGAAGCATTCAAGTTACGTCCAAGAACTGTGGACTGGATACGTGGTTGAATATTCAGGACTTTAACTGTTCTTGAATAGCTTGTAATGCATGAAATTGCATTTGTAGTGCGTGATCTCTTTTAGTTCCCGTTGTGTTAACACCATTAGTTAGTGTGCAGTTGTAACTGGTACCATGTGAGTCTGCATGTTTGTGTGGTGCTTGCACTGCCTTAACTGAGAACACATTTTGTTTGTGTTATCAACTCTTGGCTCTGACTTGGTCTTTGGACCACAACCGGCGTTCGCTGATGCACTAAAAGAACAACTCTAAATTGCCCGCGCTTTCGTGGTGCGTTTTGGGGGGCCGATACGTCCGCCCTTGGAATCTGCCTGGCGACTGCATCCCTATTAACGGGACAAGTGAGATGTATCTATACGACCGCCGTCCCAACCAGTTCATGTTTTAAACTGCCATGCCATCCGACATATTGTGTAATCTTGCTTCTTCATAGAAGCGATAACCACAGCGATGTTGAATGGCAGTAGGCGCTAAGGTAAGAATACTCCTTGTGACGACTATTTAGGGACACTCGCAGCGTCGAAACATTCTCACTATCACCGACATTCAATATCACGTAGGCTATTTCATGGTAAAGTATGCATATGGGGTGAAAATTGCTACCCTGACTCTAGCTGTCGTCTTGCCAGCTGGTGTTGTAGATGGCGTGATTAGTGTTTCGCAGGCATGACGCAATGAAATAGTCATGGGAGCAGTATATCAGATAACGTTTGCTTTAGGGCAACGCGCTGCACTCTCCCAGGGGTACTCCATCATGCCGATGTTGTGAACCACTATTTTTTGTGGTAGTAGGTTATTCCTCACCTGTACTGTTGACATGCTACACCACGTGTTTAGGGTCCATCTCACAAGCTAATTGCAGCACTGTGGAAGCACTGTGGAGGTCTTATACAACAGGACGAGCAAAAACCCCTTACGATGTATTCATCCGCACCGCGGCGCTCGCTCAGCGTCTCCATAGCCTGTGCGCTCACGCGTTGGGCGAGTGAAGCGAGCACACGCTATGGGGCAAGCTGGGCAAGCGCTATGGGGCAAGCAGGTTAAGAGCAAGATGTTAACGTTGCTTTGAGGCTGTGGCGTTGGTGAGCAACGGCAGGGCCGAAAAAGAAACATGGCGGCAATCATCGAAGCTGGTTCCTTGCTTCTCGATTACATAAAGTCGTTGTCGCACGCTGTGTCGACTATGATTTCTAAGCCGACACTTCTGTTTTTGTATATATTTGTGTTCTTGCGCTTCGACCACATTGTAATGGTGACTATTTTGCACTTTTTCCAAGAATAACTCACAAATTCTCGGGGACAAGGTTTTCCAGGCGTGGCTAAGCAAACAGCTGAACTCAATAATGAGGACAAAGCGCACCTGATAGTGTGTCCTTGGCGTGAGGTGACAAAAAGCGATAGCCGATTGCACCGTTGATTTGTTGCTGTCAGGACAGTGAGTAAGCCGCAAGCGCGAGGTCCTGTCTCCACGGGCGCTGCCCATTTCCTTCGCCACCATAATTACTGGTGGTTACTAATACTACAAGTAAAGGCATATGGCGTACATGCGAATCGTGACTAGCGTATCGTGTATCGCTGTGACGTTGCGCGTGCCAAACAAACGGAATTGTCCTAATGTTCTCCAATTATAACGCAATAGCAAAGAGAACTATAGTTTCCTGCGCAAGCATGGTGCTTGCTTCAGCTTCATAGTTTCCATGCTGCTGCAACTATCTTGTGAGAATATAGAGCCTTTCCGACTGCTTGGGAACAGGGAAGATCAGCGAAGCTGTTCGAGTGTGAACTTTTTGGAACTGTAATGGGACAGTCTTTGCCTGCATTTTAAAATTAAAGAGACATACAGTGAAAGCTCAGGGTTGCTTTCGAGCACGTCCGACAGAATTGAACACGCAGCACCGAAAAGGTTTTTGATGAACTTCCGCCGGGATTTCGAGGTAGCAAATCGGGGAAGCTCTCCGTCTGCGAACGGTCGCGCGCGTGTTTTGCTTCACCTCCCGATCGTCGTCGGTGGCATTGGCTCGACGGCGACGCGCGCACTCGCGCTTCAATCCTAACTTTGAAAACGCCGCCAACCCGAGCGACGTGGAACTTAAGGTGACGTGCAAAGATGATGATAAACACGGGCGTGAAACTGCAGAAATAATAAGCTTTGAAAGAAACAATGAAATCAAACACGATATTCAAGGCGTCTGCGATAGCGCGCGTCTGCGTGCTCCGACTCAACATGGCTGTGCTGTCGGGCGTGTTACCACCTTAAATATTGTCTACACGAGTGCCCTTGATCCTAGCACTAGACAGCTTCGCTATAATAGTGCAGTGGTACTTAGCGAACGGTGCTGCAGTGAATACTTTCTATATTAGGAAGAGCTTTACTTGCTTCATTTCTTCTTGTACATTGTTAACGAAGTCACAGCTTTACCTTTGTTGTGTACCCCTACATTTTATTATGTTTCCGTAACCTTCGCATCCTGACACCAATAAATTTTGTAGCAGTTGGACTCCTGGTGACACCTGTATTGCTGAAGAAATCGAGCACTACTTCCAGACCCTGGGCAATACTCTCCCTTTCGGTATGTGTAAGAGTATTATCGTCTCCTATTGTTAAACAGGTACATACAGCTCGCTTCGCTAACGTATCAGTACACTAATGATTTCCTTCGTAAATGACACCTCGCTTGTTCAGAGGTAAAAGTCCTCAAAAACATCTTGATATAATAAAACACTCAAATAGAATAAGAACAGAGGTAGTCATTTTTATAGAGTTATCTATAACGATGCGTGGATCCGGTGTGGTTGCTCCATTAAAATAAGAAAGCGTATTGCAATGTAGTTGCAAATACTTGGCCGCCGCTATGGTACAGTGGTCACGGTGCTTGGTACAGCGGTTACGGTCGCGGCTTCCATCCCGGCCTCGGCGGGATCATTGTCGATTTAGCCGAAAATGCTAGAGGCCCATGTACTTATATTCTGGCGGACGAGGACCCCTCGTGGTGGAAATTTCAGCTCTTCACAACGCCGTGCCTCATGATCATATCGTAATGTTGGCACGTAAAGCCCCAGCGATTATTATTCTTATTTACATCGTCAAGCACGAGTGCTCAGGAAAGTGCACACTGTATCTGCGCGCCGGTTCTCGGTCCGCAGTACATATTTAACGTCTGCACCAATCAAATTCATCAAGTCATAAAAAGGGTTGCTAAATAGAGAAAAACAAATCGTGCAACAGCGACACGTTTTGATCGCGTGACGCACGTTATACTAACAATTGCGAAAAAATTACACTATCTCCCACTCGAGGGAGCCATGAGGGGATGCGAAGCAGCATTGGGGGCGCACACCAAGTTTCCGTTACGTTCACTCGGCGTTTCCGTTAGTGTGTGAGGTTGGTATTTAGTGTTTGTGTTATCATTACGCTATGTTTGTGCGTTACTTTCCGTTAGCGCCGAGTGAACGAGTGGCGCCGACGTTGACGTTACAACTCATCTGAACAGGAGCGAAGCGAGAATGACGGAAGTCGACCGAGCGCACGCGCGTATATACGCATGAAATGGGAGGGAGAGGAGTGGGTTACAGGCTGTATTTGGCTGTGGCGCGGCTGCATCACGTGAGAGGAGAGGCTGCGCCGCGGCTGCAGCGCGGGGGGAGGAGAGGGGAGAAGGCGACTGAACACCTGCGTGAAGGAGAGAGAGTAGGCACATGCGCAGTGGAACGCGGACGCCACCACCGCCACCGGACACAGTTCCGAGCAAAAGCTGCTTCGCGTCTAAAAAGGAGTCACATTGATGTTTTAACATTGTTATGGATAGATGAAAGATGGCACTGACGGAAGAAAACCAGTTTGATTAAAATTTGAGTTTATAGTAGGCGCCTGTCCCGTGTTGTTTCCTTTTTATTTTGTCTCCGTTAAAAAAAATCTACGCTGTATCTTTTCATCAATGATGTACCGGGTACTACATCTTCCAGCGGAGGTCCGCAGAAGACTTGCATACACAGACGACACCGAGAATGGAAGCGCCGCCTTCCAGCTTCTGATCTGCAGCACGAATGTCGAGGAAGCAATGCCGAGTGCGAGCGACGGAGACATCGAAGCAGCACCAGACTTCTTGGGAACCGACATGAGGTGAGGGCCATTTTAACACGATAGCGTTAAAGAGCTGGCTTCGCAGAAATTGCGGTATTGGTGTCGGTGGTGTCTTTGGTTGTGGGCGATAAATTGGCATTCTTAAATGAAAATGCGAGGTAGATGCACTGCAAATAAAGGAATAACTCAAAATCTTCCGTTCGAGTGGCACCGGGGACTCAAACCTGCGACCCCTTGTTCCGTGGCGCGTTGCGTTTAGCCGCTCGGCCACCACGCACATATCCTCTAGCATACTAACAGCGAGCTATTTATATACACCATTTAGCGTTGGTGGTACGTGTAAAGCCCCTTGATCTTGGTAAAGTACCGCTATTCATTGTACTCGCCGCCCCGCGCGTCCTCCCTCCATCCTCGCCCCTTTCGCGTCCTCTCATTCTCCGCCGCTTTTTCTGGGCGACGATTGGTCTCCTTAGCGGTTGCCCTTAGAGACGTGTGGATTTTGCGTTTTGCTAGTATTTTTTTTTTCGCTCGCGCAGTTGTTTGCCAGGGCTTCGCGCAGCGAACGTTGTGCGCGCTTTGTTTTCTTTTTTTTTTGCGCTGTGTGCTTTCAGACATTGATCATCTCACGACACTTTTATATGAAAGAAGAAATCTGTTTTAAAGAGACAGTTGTCTGAGTACCTGAGTGTGTGCTTTACTTCTACCATCAGCCTAAACACTTCTGCTCTGAAACAAGGCATCTCCAACTTTCCTTCTATTAACGGTTAGGTAGTAACTGCACCAGCCTCAGCGCCCGATATTTATTAATTTCAGCTTCCCATGTCCTCTTTGTCACCACTGCAACACTCGCTATTGCTTTAAATCCACACCTACATCCAAAGCGACGACCTCTTTATATTTTTTCACACATAATGCACTGCCCATTCATATATATATATATATATATATATATATATATATATATATATATATATATATATATTGGTTTCAGCAACTATAGCATTACTGGCATTTATTTCATAGTTTATTCGGTACTCTTCCGGCCGTTTCATGTTAATCTTTAATTTAATCTCAACCCCATTTATTATCCTCTGTCTCATATAGGTGTGTAGTGGTAAGATATAGCCAGGACGCCGTTGAAAATAACTACATACCTGTTGAATGTAGCGGATATTGACTGCGTGCTGTGTGTAGCCGGTACAAGTGGAACCGCTCCTGGACAAACGCCGCCTTATAACTAACTCTCGAAGGTTCACATTCATGCTGTTTTGCATTGGCACATACAACAAAAATAATCGCGCACTAAGTCAGCGCGCACCCATGCAAGGCGAAGTATACAGCAGTGCGTGCAGTGCAAACACAAAGCAAGGCGTCTATTCAAGAAAGTCATGCGAGCAAGTGCACAAAATCCAGCCAGTCAAACTAAATGGCTTTCTGATACTTCCAGAGCACACATATCATTCGCATGCGTTACTGCGCGATTAAGTTATGAGGAAAGAACACGACGTACCTGCAGCAGGTGTACAAAACATGGCCCAACGGCTTCAAAAGAAGCACCGATTGCAGAGCCTTCAAAAACGGCGAGACTGGTGACGCATCGGGCGCCGAGTCGGCTAATCCTTGCCGTATTTGCGCCGCTCTGCGCATGCCCGGTTTCTCGCGCGGACTGTAACACAAGGTGCACCGGCGTGCCAAGCATTCGTCCCAGCGTCCACGCGCGTGCATGAGCGGCGGGAAAAGAAGTGCGCGCATGACGCCGCTCCTCCTCGTTACTCTTTCCTTTCTCATCTACTACAAGTCAGTGCGCATGCGCGCGGCATGGTATACAGTGAGAATACCGTAGTTTACGTTTACGATGGGGATACCGCATTTTTTACGCAATGTAGGGCGTACAAATAACGGTCCTTTTTTGCAGATTTGCATGAAAGTCAGAAATTATTACTTTTGTTGACATGCGATCAAATGTTTTTTTTTTTGTCTATGTGGAGACAAAACCTGCCGCTGTCCTTCCTATAGGTCAGCAAACTCACTCAGACTCAGATTGGGTTGTCAGTCTAAGTCTGAGCGAATCCGGGTGAGCAATATTTTGGTGAGTTTTTGTCTGAGTGAGTCAGACTGAGAAAAATTATTGTGAGTCTTAGTCCGAGCGAGCCCTACGCGCAAAATATAATTCTTGAATGAGTACGTGCCAACTCCACTTTTTTTTGCCGACCTATATATGGTCCTATCTATTCATCTTCAGCATTACTATCAGGCTTATATTGCCTCATGTTTATACTCACGTCTACTCATACTGATGGTATGCGTTTAACGTTGAGGCAGTAAGGTGTTTATTAGAAGATTGCAGCAGCTGAAGCGATCAGCGGTCCAAGCCGAGCAAGCGCGAGCACCAACAACAACCGTCTTCGTCTTCTTCTTTCGCTGGCGTTCTTGTCTGCGCCCTACAATGTTACAATACTTCTTTCAACGCACTCGAGTTCATACGCCACCTCAATATTTATTGATCAGAGGCGTAAGTTAGGGGGGATGGGGGGGGGGGGAGGTGCCTTCCCCTCCCACCGCAAACTGTTTTATGGGAAGCTCTAAATAAATATATCTCGTGTAAGTCACGTCTTTCACGAAAATGTCCTTAATGGATTGCAACGACTGATAACTCGTATTGAAAGGTACGATATCAAAAGGCGCCATGTAGAGCACCGATTATGTGAGATATTGGCGTTAAAGAGCATTGACACCATGATCGAAAAAGCTAATTTTACGCTAAAGCAATTAATACACCTTTTTATATTCCCTTGTCCGATTACACGCAGGAATGCTACTGTCTCCAAGGAAAGTGAACAACGCACAGATATCAACGACGTATGCGGCGACGTCGACTGCGGCGACAACGCATCAGGGGAAAGGCCCAACAAATGTGAAATGTGTGAAAAATCGTTTAAATACAAATATCTACTCGTAGCACATCTTCGTACGCATACAGGCCTCAAGCCATTTCGTTGCGACATATGTAGTAAATTGTTTGCGTATAGTTCTACTCTCAGTACACATCGGCGCACGCATACAGGGAAGAAGCCCTATCTGTGCGACATGTGTGGCATGTCGTTTTCACGGAAGCATCATCTCACCTCACATTCTTTTAGACATAAAGATGAGAGGACCTTCAAGTGCACGAGGTGCACTAAATCCTTCAAATATCCGAAAGGCCTTCGTCAGCATGAACGTAAGCATACATGTGAGGGGCAGTATAAATGATAACTATATATGAGGTCATTCTTCGATTATAGTCTCATCTCTGTTATTCGCAAATTGAGGAAGACTAATAATTAAAGGAAAAAAAGTCCAAATCACTTACTCCAATGTATAAAGGACCAACAGCCCTGTTATAAGTTCATGTATCCTTTCACTTTGTGAGAATTTGTGAGAACTCATTCGCCTAAAAAAAGAAATATTAATACGTCACCGCTTTATCCACGTGAATGAAGTGCTATTTCAGTACCCCGCTGGGGTCTTCCTGTCAGAAGAAATCATTGACCATTGAAGAACATGACTGCTCATTTTTGTGTTATTTGTGCGGCATTTTTTTTTTCACATTTGCTTTAATTCGCCTCATACTTTGTGACATGTACACGTGGGCGTCCGTAGCAGTGTAATGTGTGCGCATAAATCAATCGTATAGGCCAACTTTTACTTCGAGACTTCAGCGAGAAGCAGGGCAGAACGAGCAATTGCACTCGCGCTCTTTCTTAAATCAAAACGTTTAAACCACGTTTGTGAGAAATACGTTTTCGTCGCGAAAAACAGCTCAGCGAAATGCGCGTGGTAAACAATGTTGACTGCCAATTGTGAATTACCGGAAACAACCTCATCGTCTCATGAGTGTCGAATGGTGCAATTCTGGAGATCATTCCCACCGTTTGCTGGTCTGATTGCTGTGTGAATGTTGTTGTGCGAAAGATGCTTCTGGATCATGCGAAATTTACTTCATTTGTGTGTTTTCCGAAACGAGAGTTGAAATATCCCTGCAGGAACCTCTGTGAACAATTATTACGAATTTCTGCTATGAAATTTGGTTTAATCTGGTCATGTCTGCTATAATTATCCAGATACAAGTGCTGCAAACATGATCGTCTTATTGTTAATTTGAAGTTTTTTTTTACCTCTGCGGAAACTATCTCTCCTAAGAGTTGAGGCTAACATCACAAGGAGTTTCAGTGTGCGACAAAACTAAACTGCAAATGTTTCTTATCTTCGTGTGACCTTGGAAAGGCATTATGTAAGTTTTCAGGAGAAGTTCTTACTTTCATGCCAGTAGTCTGTTCTGACACGGTGACCTGTACCTAGAACTGTCATTTTACTGTAACGTGACAAATGCATTTGTGCAAGCGAAGAATAAAATGAAAAGACAGTGTGATGATACAGTTATGGTAGCGATTTATTTTCCCGGTACTTGGTTGACAATAAAAGAAAATCTCTCCGACGAATCATTGGTAATGGACCGCTATATGTCAACTAAGGTCTACACACGAACACATATGAACAAATGTATACGGGAAAAGGCTCACGCACTGGATCAAATTTCCCGAAGAAATGAGGGCTACGGGACGGGAAAGCATCAACTACCTTGAAAGCTAGAGGAAGAAATTCGGTGGAAACCCACACAAGAACTATAGAGGAACTACCGCCACGCCGGTTATATCCCTGATCTTCAACATTTATGGGCGGTGAAGTCCTGCCTGCAAAGAAGATGGAAGAAACAGAAATGTTACCGCAAGTTGAAAATGTGCTCAGCCATGTAATCTCACGAAAAGTCAGAAGCATATGCAACGCTACAATGCCGACAAAATTGGAGCCGGAGCTGCGACAGCATGCACGGAATGCTGAGAAACGAAAAACGTAGGCAATGCCTGGACACGTGATAGGTTCAAGCAATATCCAGGGGGCAGCAGGTACAAAAACACGCGCATCGCCACCACGGCAGGACAGATATTGTCGAAGAGGTATGGAAGAAATACACCGGAGACACGGTCACCGCTTCCGCTGCGCACGGCGAATACGGAGGCGAGGAGAACCAGCAGATTCACCAACCCATTGAAACTCTTTAGCCACTCGGAGAAATTTGCGGCCTATCCAGAAATACCAACCCACAAAAGGACAACGTCGCGAACAAGGTCCTGCGGAACTTAGACAAAAAAATCGACCGCGGCGATACAACCGATTATGGAACGAGGCAGATGTGCCTCTTGAGCGTAAATACGCTGAGATAACTGCAATACCCAAACTGGGAAAGCCGACACTTTTCGTCTTATCTCGCTAAAGTCTTCATTAGGCAATCTTTTCGAGCACGTTGTTATCATGCACCTAGAGCACCTAGAGGAGAACGAAATTCTACATTCGACCTTGTATGATTTTCTTGCCCAGCTGTGGGCGCTCGCAGCTGAAGAACATTTTGGACATTACGCCGAATAGAACAATGGGTGCCTTATTGACTTCTTAAGTGAAGGGAGCTTTCAAAAACATCTCCGACGAGGCAAAAATCGGTACGCAATGCGCCAGACGAGATCATTTCTCAATGGTCGCTTCGCAACTGATGGCCTCGTGCAGCTCTGAACACGGGAAAGAAATTGCACCCGTAAGAGGCGCGCCGCAAGGCGCCCTTGTATCACCAGTTCTCGTTAGCCTGGCAATGCTCAAGCTCCAAAACCGCCTGAACGTAACACCCGAGATTCGACATGCCATTATGCTCAGACGACATCGTGGGGTGGACTGGCAGAATGTCTTTGTGGCAGCAGCAAGACGCTATTCAAGCAGCCGCAGAGGCCATCGGAGACTATGTTAAGAAACGCGGATTCAAATGCGCCCGAGAAATCGGCGGTGATCACTCTGCGGCGGAAATCAAGACGAAGAAAACAAGAACCTTTAAAAGAAGTGGAAATACTGTTCGAGGGTAAGGTCGAAGAAAGCGTTAAACCAATGGTCATATTGGGCCTTCACCTACAGAGTGATGGAGGAAGCGAGACAGTCCTTCACATCTGGTAAAATACACAACACAAACCATGCACCTCATTCATCGTATCTCCCCGCAGGGGCGTCTGCGCAAGTAGGCGTTTGGTGTGTAGCGACACCACGGACCCGAGCTAACGGGGGGTTTCGACCCCTCCCACGCCTAGCCGTGCGTGGCTTTGCCGTGTCCGGGGAAAAGGGGATCCTGGGGGTTGAGCCGACGCTGGGTGATTGGACCTTTAAGGCCCCCCAGCAGAGACAACACACCCCTTTGGCCCCGGCTTCACGTAGACGGCACCCCTGGGCTGACCCACCCAGGGGAAATCGGCAGTCGCCTTTTCCTATCTCTTTCTCTCCCCACATCTTCGTCTTTCTCTATTACTTTTTAATCTTTCCTGTCTTCTTCTCTCTTCAATTTACTTCCGTTTTTCTTGGCGGCGAGGGTTAACCTTGTGTATGTGCCCTCTCTTGGGCACATTATATTTGGTTATAGTAGCTGTGTACAGCTGGCGTAGACATACTTTATAGCAATATAAGTGTTGTCGCGTCCCCATGTTGGGCTCCATGGTGGGCGGCTGGCATGGCTGCCGAAACTATGCATAATCTATGGCCTCACCCTCATTTCCTCCACTGAATGATCGCCGTCTCACAAAGAGAGGGCGCACCGAAGAGACTTTCCATGCCTTGTTTAAACCCACAGAAAATTTTCCACGATTCCACGTAATCCACTGCGAAACACTAGAAAAGAACGCAAGAACGATCTCTCCATTTCTTGTATCGAAATGCCTCACCGACACACTCGGTCAAGGCTATAAGGCTACAAGAATGGCTAGTGGGGACCTTTTGCTAGAAGTTCAAAGTAAGACCCAGTATGAAAAACTTTCAAAACTTGCCTCTTTTGGAAGCACCCCTGTCTCTATTACACCACACCGATCCCTCAACAGTTCCCGAGGTGTAGTATCTGACCAAGACCTGTTGGACTTGACTGAGAGTGAGCTCCTTGAGGGCTGGAATGAACATCATGTAACGCACGTACAGCGAATTAAAATCAGACGTGACGAGAAAGAAATCCCGACAAAACACCTGATTATAACATTTTCCACAAGCACCCTTCCAGAATATCTTGAAACAGGCTACCTGAAGCTTAAGGTCAGACCTTACATCCCAAACCCGCGGCGTTGCTTTAAGTGCCAGCGTTTCGGTCACGGCTCTCAGAGCTGCCGCGGCCGTCAAACCTGTGCCAAATGTAGTTCGCACGATCACCCTGCAGACGACTGTGTAGAAGTTCCCCGTTGTGCAAACTGCGAAGGTGGGCACGCAGCCTACTCTCGTAGTTGTCCCGCATGGAAAAAAGAAAAAGAAATAATAACACTCAAGGTAACGGAAAACATCTCCTTTAGGGAGGCGCGAAAACGCCTTTCTTTTCCGCAGGGAACTTCATTCGCGGACGTGGCACGCAAGGGGGCAGTGTCACAAAGGTTCGCGGCGGCCGCACGTACCACGCACAGTGGACGGGCGGTAGCGCCAACTGCCCCCTCAGCGGAAGCAGCCCGTACTGCTCCGCAACCAAAGGGCATGCAGGCCTCCGGATCTGCAGGCCCAGGGCCTTCTGTTCAGGCAGAAAGCCCCAAAACACTGACACCCGTCCGCGTGAGCCGCGACCGGGCACCCAGCGCCTCTGCCGAGGTGATGGACACAACGGCAAGCCCAACGGCGTCACAGGCGCCGAAGGAGCGGCGCGGCTCGTTGGAGCGCGCCAAAAAAGAAAAAGCCCGCATCACAGGGCCTGGAAAGGGCTCTGTGACCTAAGGTAATAGTTCTTTCAGTACACACAGCACTAACTTACACTCAAAATGGATACACAAATTATACAATGGAACGTCAGAGGTCTACTAAGAAACCTCGACGATATCCAAGAGCTGCTACATGAACACTCACCACAAGTGCTGTGTGTGCAAGAAACACATTTAAAATCCAAAAACACGAATTTTCTACGGCAATATGTCATATTCCGAAAGGACCGGGATGATGCTGTGGCGTCATCTGGTGGCGTAGCCGTTATAGTTAACCAAGGAATTGCATGTACCCACTTACCACTCCAAACATCCCTTGAGGCAGTGGCTGTTCGAGCCGTCCTATTCAACAAACTGATCACGATCTGCTCACTTTACATACCCCCGCAGTGCCAGCTCCAAAAATATGAATTCGAGTCCTTAATAGACCAACTTCCAGAACCATTTTTGGTCCTTGGAGACCTGAATGCACACAACAGTCTATGGGGTGACTCTCGCTGCGATGCGCGAGGTCGTCTGATTGAACAGTTCCTTTTCTCTTCTGGCGCATGTCTCTTGAATAAAAAACAACCAACATATTATTGCCTTGCAAACAGAACATACTCGTCCATAGATCTCAGCATAGCGTCTCCATCACTTCTGCCCCTAATTAAATGGAAAGTTATCAATAATCCTTACGGAAGTGACCACTTTCCAATACTCCTGAACACACCAATTACAAATGAATGTCCCCCTCAGCTTCCAAAATGGCAGATCGCGAAGGCCGATTGGGAACAGTTTCGGAAGCTTACACTGTTAAGTTGGACGGACATGTCTGCCTTAAGCATAGAGGCAGCTGTAGAATACTTTACATCATTTCTGATTGATGCCGCAACCAAATGTATTCCACAATCAAGTGGACACTCTGGAAAACGACGAGTTCCATGGTGGAACAATGATTGCAGAAATGCGCGTAAGAAACAAAACAAAGCATGGAATTTGCTTCGCGACTCCCCGACAGCGGAGAACCTTACAAATTTTAAGATTATCAAGTCTCAAGGTAGGAGAACGCGCCGACAGGCTAGAAGAGAGAGTTGGCAAAAATTTCTATCAGGCATCAATTCATACACACAAGAAGGCAAACTCTGGAACATGATTAGTAGGGTAGAAGGACGACAAACACATTCACTGCCTCTAGTAAACACACAAGGCGACAGCTTAGAAGACCAAGCAAACTTTCTAGGCGCACATTTCGAACAAGTGTCCAGCTCGTCGCACTATTCCGAGGCTTTCCAACGCTACAAGACAACAATAGAAAAACAGAAATTAGAGCGCAAATCCACAAAACACGATGCGTACAACAGAGCTTTCTCTTTAGCTGAGCTGCAGGCATCGCTAACCTGCTGCAGTAGTTCCGCCCCAGGCTCCGACCGTGTGGTATATGACATGCTAAAAAACCTACCGTCCGAAACGCAAAAAACATTACTTTCCTTGTACAATGCCATCTGGTTTTCCGGCGAGATCCCCTCGTCTTGGAAAGAGGCGATCGTCGTTCCCATTCTTAAACAGGGCAAGGATCCATCCTCCGTTGCGAGTTACAGGCCCATCGCACTTACAAGCTGCCTGTGTAAACTTTTCGAAAAGATGATAAACCGCCGACTTATGCATTTCCTGGAAACAAACAATCTACTTGACCCGTACCAGTGCGGATTTCGCGAGGGTAGATCCACCACCGACCACCTGTTACGTATCGAGGCAGAAATCCGTGACGCATTCGCCCACAAGCAGTTCTTTCTTTCTGTGTTCCTCGATATGGAAAAGGCTTACGACACAACATGGCGCTTCGGAATATTAAGAGACCTGTCCCACCTTGGTGTACGTGGTAGAATGCTAGATATAATAGAGAGCTACTTGTCGGATCGTACGTTCCGTGTCCGAGTAGGAAATGTTCTATCAAGACCATTCCTTCAAGAAACCGGAGTGCCACAGGGTGGTGTACTTAGCTGTACACTCTTTATAATCAAAATGAATTCCTTGCGTCTTTGCATCCCACGGAATATGTTTTATTGCACATATGTCGATGATGTACAGGTCGGCTTTAAATCGTGCAACCTCTCGATGTGTGAGCGGCAGGTCCAGCTAGGTTTAAACAAGATCTCTAGATGGGCAGATGAAAATGGCTTTACACTGAATGCACAAAAAAGTACTTGCGTCTTATTCTCCCGAAAGAGAGGCCTCCATCCCGATCCAGACATTGGCCTACATGGACAGCGTCTGTCGGTAAAAACGGAGAACAAGTTCCTAGGGCTTATCCTAGACACGAAACTCTCCTTTATAACACACATCAAGTACATAAAACACAAGTGCATAAAAACAATGAATGTTCTAAAAGTATTGTCACGCACTGCGTGGGGCAGTGACAAGAAATGTCTGATAAATTTGTATAAAAGCCTCATACGCACTCGCCTAGACTACGGGGCAATAATCTACCAGTCTGCGACACCAAGCGCCCTAAAAATGCTTGACCCTGTCCACCATCTAGGCATTCGGCTATCTACGGGCGCCTTTCGCACCAGCCCCGTGGAAAGTCTTTACGTCGAATCGAATGAGTGGTCGCTACACCTCCAGAGATCTTACCTGTCTTTTGTATATTTCCTGAAGGTGAACGCAAACAACGAACACCCCTCACACACTACAGTCAATGAGTTGTCTGCTTCTGAACTTTTTCACAACCGTCCTTCGATGAGACAGCCGTACTCACTTCGTGTGAGGAGCCTAGCTGAAGAAATGGGTGTGCCACTTCTCGAACACTGTCTAATGGCTCCCGCTACCTATCTCCCGCCGTGGCAGTGGCAGCTTATAGATTGCGATGTTTCTTTCGTCGAAGTTAGCAAGCATGCGCCACTTGCACATATCCGTACACACTTCCTTGAATTACAATACAAGTACCCACACCCTGAGTTCTTTACAGATGCCTCAAAGTCTAACACTTCTGTGTCGTACGCAGCCGTTGGTCCATCCTTTTCCGATTCCGGTATTCTGCACCCTGATTCCAGTATCTTCACGGCAGAAGCCTACGCGATACTTGCGGCAGTTAAACACATAAAACAGTTAAAACTACAAAAGGCAGTGATATACACGGATTCATTAAGTGTAGTGAAAGCTTTAAAAACTATGACAAAACACACAAATCCGGTCCTTGTCTCGCTCTACTCTATTTTATGCACGATCTACTCACTTAAACAACACGTCGTAGTGTGCTGGGTGCCAGGGCACCGCGAGATACAAGGCAACGTGTTGGCGGATCAGCTAGCAGCATCCGCCCACGAAAACAGTCCCAATACATCTGTAGCTATCCCTCCAATAGACTTAAAACCATTCCTCAAAAGAAAGCTCAGGGCCTTTTGGCAGAGCACATGGGATAGGCACACACAAAATAAACTGCACGTTATCAAGCCGCAACTAGGTAACTGGCCGCCAGTATCAAAATCACGCCACACAGAAGTTACACTCTGCAGACTTAGGATTGGCCACACATACAGTACACATTCATACATTTTGTCCGGAGGCGATCCACCTGTATGTGACCATTGCGGCGACCCCCTCACTGTACTCCACACCTTACTGCAATGCAGGGAACTAGACGCTCTCAGAAAAAAGCATTTTTCATCTGTATACCTGCAGTACCCTCTTCATCCTGCTATGTTCATTGGCATAGAACCCCTTTTTAAATATCAGTCCCTCTTTGAATTTTTAAAAAGTGTACATAATTTCAACGTTATTTTTCCAGGCGCTCCGTAGCGCGGCCTCATGATTGAGGCTGCTGCTACGGTTTCCATCAAAGGAAGCACCTGCCTCCCGGCCTTTGGAATCAAAGGCCTTGAGGAGGCACTCGTGCTCTTATCCCGTTTTTCACTTGTAAATACCATGATCACTCGTCATTTATCCCACAACCATAGATCACACCACTTGTCACTGCCATAATTTTAGACTGTATACACATTTTTTTACGCTTCTTTATAGCGCGTGATTTTAGGCCTCTATACAGCCACAATACACCCTATCATCGTATCACTGGTCATCGCTAACACCACACAAAAGACATGGCGCTCTTTGGCCACCCATGGCCCTTGCGCCAAGAAACCCCACTAATCAATCAATCATTCATCGTATCTCTGAATAGACTGAAAGAAGCCGACGCAGTAAAGATCATCTACGCGCTGATCACAAGTAGTCTCACTTACAGCACCCCTTACCTTCTCTAGCCGCGACCTAGAGAAGTGAACGCATTTTCAAGGCTAGCCTATAAACAGGCCTAATGACTTTACTTATGAACATCCAAGAGACGCCACGAGGAGCACGGCACGATCAACGTAAGTGCACTGATAAAGTCGCACCTGGTGATCCCGAGGGAAGGGGTATCGCCAACGGAAACGGGAACAACTGCCCTACGACACCGAAGCCACCACCCCGTGCCATTCAACGAAAGGAATGCATGCCACCTCCCCCCCCCCCCCCCATAGTGGAGCTTCTCTACGTTGCGCCCGCGCCCAGGAATATGCACCCAATTAAAACCAAGGCCGTCGATGTGCTCGCGCGTAATGCTTACGAAAGACGTTTGCCAGCTCTCACGGCAAGCTGTACACGGATGCAGCCATGTACGAGGACAGATTCCCATGTTCAACGCCCTCCGCGAGATCGCCGCGGCAGTTTAAAACATGTGCCCTACTTGAAACAGCCACAATAGTATGAGGGACGCCAGATCAGCCATGGTGGTCTAGTAGTTATGGTCCTCGACTGCTGACCCGAAGGTCGCGGGATAGAATACCGGACGCGGCGGCCGCATTTCGATGGAGGCAAAAATGCTGGGGACCCGTGTACTTAGATTTAGCTGCACGTTAAAGAGCACCCTACGGTCAAAATTTCTGGCTACCAACCCTATGGCTTCTCTTATAATAACATGTTCGCTTGGAACGTGAAACCCCAGCAATGATTATTATGGGCGCCAGGTCACGATTACCTTGCTGAGAACAAGACAGCCCAAGCCTCGGCTAGAGGGCATACTCACCGAACATCACAGCGAGGCTACCATGAAGAGGAGAGTTCGGAATCGATACCGAAACAATTTGACACAATAGTTCAACTAGAGTGTACTAGAACAGGGGAGTACACGAACGAGCTTCGAAAAGTGAAGCCCAAAGAGGGTCAATCCGCTTGCGGAGCTGCGATCTGTAGTCTGCATTGTGTGGTCTTTTAGGAGTGGCGCGCGGCGCCACCGCAGTGGTGCAGGGGTAGAATGTCCGCTTCCCGCTTAAAAGACCCGGGTTCGAATGGCAGCTGTAGATGGTGGGCAGGCCCGTAGCCAGGGGGAGGGACCAGGGCCTCCCCCCCCCGAAATTTTTATGGCACATAGTGTTTTATCGAAAATAAATCATGAAAATAGGCGTTTTTCTCAAATAGTGAAGATTTTCAGCAAGTGCCCCGTCGCCCCCCCCCCCCCCCCCCGAAAAAAATTCCTGGCTACGGGCCTGATGGTGGGTCTCTATTCTTAGTGTGACCTTCTATAGCTGTATTGGTTTTCCTTCGTTTCTTAAAACTAGCTTCAGTTGCTACGTGTTGCTTCAAAAAGTAACGCAAAATGTGAAGTAAAATAGAAGAAATTTGACAGTGAGCGCAGTTATTTGCAGCGCCACCGCCTGGGATTGAACAGAAAACGTAAAGTATGGCTTCCGAGATTTTAGCGAATACGAGACTCGAAACGATATTTCACATTTTAAGTTACTTTTTCTAGCAGCACGCAGCAACAGAAGCTAGTTTTAAGAAACAAAGGAAAACCAATACAGCTATAAAATGTAACACTAAAAATGAAAACCCACCATCTGCAGCTGGGGTTCGAACCAGGGCCTTTTGAGTGGGAAGCGGGCATTCTACCCCTCCACCACTTTGGCAGAGCCGCGCGCAACTCTTAAATGACGACACATTGCAGACTACCGATCGCAGCGCCACAGGCGGATTGACCCTGTTTTGGCTTAACTTTCTGTGCATTGGTGCTGCGGCCGTTCCGAGCACTCCCCTGTCCTAGTGCGCTCTAGTTCAATATTAAGGAGTGCAACGCCGGAAATATGCCTAACTGCAAGACTCCCGTGCGCGCTGAAGCACTTTCATGGAGGCAGCTATGAACCAACACCTTTCCACACCGCACGCCATATCACTGCATGTACCCCTCACAATACCAGCAGCGATCTCCAGTTTACAATGCCCCGGCAACGCTCTACCACGCCACTTGAGCGTGTCAGCTCATGATCGTCAACTCGCCAGCCTACACATAATCGTGCAACGACGGGGAGCCTACAGTCTAAACTCCTGGGACCAGCAAGATCTGGTCGCGAGATCCCGCAGGGTGGCCGTGGCACATGGGGTCCTGAATTGGGGACTCCTCCTACGCCTAGAGCCCGTCGAACAAACCTGCGGTTTCTGTTTATTCTAATAAATGTTTTCACTCACTCAGCATATTGATATGCATGTTTGCGTTGGCCCTGAATAACTTGCTTGGAGGCTAAATCTGGTTAACTCAATGACATCAACACAGGGTGTCAAGAACGGATGGTTGTGAAGTCCATTTATAGAACTGCGAATTTTGCTGCCGCCGCCTGGTGACTTAGCAGAGATCTTTAAGTCATTTGCAACATTGCCCACCAGCATGCTTCTGATTTGATCAACTTCATTGCTATTGAAACGCTTACATTTTTAAATGTCTTCGACAGAAGACGTCGCAGCTGAAGGCGACGAAGGCACTACTTCGGTTTTTGAAAGAAACGGACTTGGACAAGCGGCTGTGACAGTGATGTCGCGTACCACGCAAGAGTGATGGACGGTCACTGATTGCATGTGTGTTGTGTTATGTGCTGTCTTTCTCTCTCTTTCATCTTCTTTTAATCTCCCCCATCCCGTTCCCATGTGTAGGGTAGCAAACCGGCAGTCCTAAACTGGTTAACATCCCTGCCTTTTCTTCTCTCTAAATTTTACGAGCCTTGATCTGTAAACCTTACGGTGCACGTGCTGGACTGTCACAGTTTTGCTAATTGATTGCCGTCGCCTACTTGCCCGACGACCCACCACTACTATTGCTATGCTTCGCCGAAGAGCTCGCCGTGTTCACACAACGCCTCACCTTAGACCACAAGTGTTGATGATTGGGCGAGTTGGCTCGTCGTACATGTGTGTTGGAAGTTAGCACCATAGACATCGTGTGTTCGGGAGACCGTGGCCAGTGCTGTTGTTCGCGAACGTAACTGCAGCAACGTTCGCGAACTTAGAACGTAGCTGCAGCAAACCCAAATTAACGGTGCTGGTGTGAATTATGTAACTGGAGTGCGTATATATTCATTGCAAGCATTGTGTACACGCACTAACGATTCATTTTTCCGAATTGTTATCGATGTGTTTATTTATTTCCTGATTATCAAACTACATGTGAGGAAAACCGAGATCTTACAAACGCAGCTCTTCGTTTTTCTTTTCTATTCGGCAAACTATGGCGATGAGGTGAATTTGAAATCAGTGGTCGTTTAATGAATGACAAAGTTGAAATGAAATATTGTTGTTTCATTTTGCGGATTGTTTGTTTTGACACGCTGCTCTGTTTCTCTTTACGTGACAAGTGCATTCGTGCATGTGCGATAAACGACAAAAATATCATGTGGCATTACAAAATATGTCGTAGTCAAGCTTTCACGAACCGCATCATTGTTCGATAATAAAGCGAATTTTATTACCCAATTGAGTGCATTTGCATATTCTCAATGCATGACTTTGAGGAGGAGGCCAGATCCGCCATGACTCTATTTCTGTCCAAATCTCGGTCTTTTTTTATTGACTGTGTTTATGCCTATTTTGCTCCTTCCATATCTTACATTCCTCTTTTTGTTTCCCCTCCCAAAAGAGGAGGCAAGCGTTGTGCCCTTCTAGGCGGCTGTTCGCAGCCTGCTCTCTCCCTGCTCTCTCCCTGTTTCCTCGTTGAAGTTTTAATAATTCTTCTGGGTCATTTCAATACCCCTAATCACACATAAGCGCGCCGAAAGATACTAAAGCCTGAGAATATCGCGCGTAATGCCTTGAGGCTTGGCTGCATGGTTGTGTAACTGCTACAAGTCTTGGTAATAGCATACGTACCAAATAGAATGTATTCGGTACGCTAAACTTTAGCAATGGTGATCGGGAAGCAGCAATGGGTTGGGAGGGACACGGACGTGGAATGCTTCGCGTTGAAGAATAAAGAGCGTGTTATTTACTGGCCCGCGTACATTTAGGACATTATGTATTTGATTTCGTCGTAAATTATGGAGCGACTCGATGACTGTCACAAGCACCTCAAAGGCTGGGCTTTTGCTGTGCTGACAGAATTTGCTAGGGCACAAATATACTATATTTACGCTAGTTATGAACGACTGCATGCAACTTACGCCAAAAGCAATTATATTTTTATAAGGGTCCTGCAACACTTTTTGAACATGGTCTGAAAATGCTGCCGATCGTTAGTCCAGGCTCCTGTGAGCATATTGGGCAAACATTATAGCACAGCACGCAACAGGGAATTTACAATTAAGGTTCAAGTTCTGCAAGAAATGGCTCGCTCTTCTCTCGACAAATGATGTTATACACCCAAATCAACTGCGTCACATAACCAAAAGACACGGCCATTGGCTGATTTCAACATCGTTTGTTGCATAGTTACGGTTGCCGCCGCGGTATGCCGCTACATTCGCGCTCCGTGGTAGGGTGCCTTGATGCCCGCGAGCTCCGCTGAGGGGGGGGGGGGGCAGCCGCGTCGTCTGCTACGGCGGCCGCCATTGCGAATCCAGTCGCAGCTAGGCAGTATGTGAAACGCGCTACATAACGCGCTTGCGGTACGCGGATACGTGCGGAAATGAGTGCACGCTAGCGAGTTTTTAGGGGCGCAGCTCCTCTTAGTCTAACCTTGTCACGCGTCAGGCGTCAGGCGTAACCGGCAGTATCCCCCGAACAGTATAATAGATGGCGCTGTCTCATAGAAGTACATACAAACTGTAGTTGAGTGATGATATTCTAGATGGCGCTGTACACAATCTGTGTCGTCATCACCATTTCTCGTCTCATTTCCTTGATGGCGGTGGTCCAATAGAAGTGTGTGCAATAGTGCGATTGTGCGAATCGCCACTAGATGGCGGTGGAAGTGCCGCTACTATCCGATTGGCTGCTGCGCGGGCTGTGCCTGGGTGCGCGGGGAACGAGTGCCTCTCTGTCTCCTGGATCGTCGCCGTACGTGTCGGATCGTTGGTGGGCGAAGCGAGCGCCGCGGCTAGAGTCACTGGAAAAAGTTCAGAGTATCGCATCTGTTTTCCACGCACCGCCGCCGACGCGATTGGCTTACTCGCATCACTTGACCTCTCGCCGCCATATCCCTTCCAAGCGCTTTGGGTGCAGGCGCGTTGAACGCAGAGCGTGGCCGGACATTTAGCAGTACCACGGTCCCTCCTTGAAGTACTTCGTCGCTTTCTTTAAACGCTTGATGCAGATGCCAGAGCGTAGCTCACCAGCAACCCAACGTTGATGGGGAGCTACTCTGTGAATCTCGTTTACTTTTGTATTCCGTGTGGGAAAAATTAACGCCAAAGAGCGTCGTTCTACGTGGCTGCATAGTTGGCTGGACACTTTGCTGGAAAAGCTCTCACGCGACATGATACTTCACCTTTTCTGTTCGTCATGTTCAGCAACATTGAAAACTACATACCTTTCTATTTGCTCGGCTGTTTATGTCTTGATGTGTTGAACAGATTGTGCGTGCATTTCGAGTTATAAGCGTGTCACGCACGAGAGCGAAATCGAAGATTTATTAAAGTAGTGGTATACCTTGAAGGCAATTGTGGCATCATCATTTGCCATTGCGCAAAATAGAAGCGTGGAACTCTGTTGATGAACTTGGTATAAGGCAATGTTATTAAGCGCATTTTAAAAAACTTTTCGCAAAAAAAATGTTGCTAATGCTGCATTACGCCGAGCGTACCCTTACAATACTGTTTAGTGGGTGAGAAATGGTCACAGCAAAAAAACACAAAAAAAAACGGCAGGTTTCCTGCACTAAGGGGATCGATTTCATGCGAGCCCTAGGTATATATACATACTGTGTTGCTGTAGCATGCGCTTTAAACATTTCCGGGATGTGCTATTTCTGATCAAAAGAACGTAAAGCGCTATGGCGAGGAAGTTTTAATAGGAGTGCATTACGAAAAAAAATGAAATTAAAAGGACTGCAGAAGCCGAACACCAGCTGTTTACGCGCTGGCAACGTCAACAAAAAAGAACTGTTTATCGGAACAAAGCAAAATCTTTGCAGAGTCACTGCAACGTTTTGAATATTAAGACAAACGATAGGAAATGAAACAATTAAGTAGTGATGTCAATCATTTTTGATGTCCTATTTTCTACGTATATCTTACGAAATGACAACGTATTCGCAAAATAAGATGCACCTTCTTACCTAAAGCACGCTGAGTCACCCGTGCGTTCTGCTGCTGGCGTTCCCAACCGAGACACAAATACGTCACACACAACTTCCAATTACCGTACACACACACACACCACTTCTATTAGACATATCACCCATGGAGTTGAACAGCAAGCATGGTGCGCAAGCAAGGTATGCGTCAGCGATCAGTCGAAGGACGCAATGCTGAATGTTCTCGATGTTGTTCGATAATGTTCTCGAGTGCGCTATGAAGTGAACCTGAACACGGACTGCAAAGCTAGCGCAAAGAGTCAAGATTCACCAAGAGTCGAAGTAAATGGCATCTCGCACGAAGTCACTACGCTAATGCAACTATGTTTACAGCTCCGGACCTAACGAACACACCCGGCCGTGACACGAAAAGAGACCAATGAAGCCACGAAGAGAGTTCGCGAGCACATGGCAACATTCGCCGCACGTTTCATTAGTTACACCGCTTACCGCGCAGTCTATTCATAACTGTCGATGAGTCGAAATCACTTCTGATATTCTCTTGTAAAAACACACACACATATTGCAGTTTCGCCGAGCGTAACACGTTATCGAGGCGAAAAGATCGGTCACTTCTCAACACACGCTAGCAACGCGCCGGATGGTCCGGAAGGTAAATGGCCGCCGCCGCCCAATGTTGCCCGCGTGCAGCCTACCTTTGCGGTACTCTGCAATTTTCCAGTGACTCTAGCCGCGGCGAAGCGAGCGCGGCGCCTGGCGGATCCCGCGACGGTGCGCGCCATAGAGTTTCTTAAATACCTAGAGGGGAATCAGGCGCTAGTGTCTACGCGGTCTCCTTGAGCGGCGCTTCAACCACCATGGGAATGATGGGAAAAACAGGTTTCGGATTTGCTTCGGATGGATTCGGTTCTAGAGATTCGCGACGATGGTTTGCCGAGTGTAAAACAAAACGATATGAAATTATTTCCAATTAAAACTTGCTTCTTTCTTCTGTACGTAAAACTTACTGCAAAACGTTTGCGCGACCGTGAGATAAAACTGAAACCTCAACAAATTTAACCACCAGGGTATGCATTACTCTGCAGTTGTGTTCCGGATTTGGCTTCACACTATAATGAAGTATTTCCTTTACAACACTTAAAACAAACACGCTTGTTTTTCCCTCGAAAGTACGCATTATCTATTTATGAAAATAGCAGTACTGTATTGAGAGAGAAACACTTAACGTATCGTCTGAGCACTGCGATGCCAGGTGCGTCTGTCCAAGTGGTCTGCGCCAAACGCATTTCTCGTTTTGTTGTGAAGTCGTGTCAGAGGAGCTTGACGGTGCGTCTACTTAGCTTCGCCGTCGTTTGCAGTCGATTTGAAAGAGTTTTGACAAGTAGCGCTTATCACAAAACGTGAACTCTATGCAATTTCCTGTACTGGCATGCGACGCTACATCTATGCGCAGCGGCGAGTGCACGACGCTTTGCTAAAACTGTCAAATACAACCTGTAAAGCTGCAACGTCGCAACAAACCAAGAAACCTAGCGGTCTTCAGCCTCTTTGAACAACAAAGGCGCTGCTTGAGTGCTTTGAAACGTACCCCACTACCCACGCCTCGCGAAGAACGAAACTGAAACTGTAGAAGAAGATCCGTAGACAGTTCGCTAGCTAATGCTATCCAACCCGAAGCCTGTACTTCCCATCATTCCCATGGTGGTTGAACGATCACAGCGCCAGTTTCCTCTCTAGATTATTGTATGAAACTCTATGCATGCCAAGAAAAGTTGGGGTCATACAAATGCAGCTGTTCTTTCTTTCCATTCAGCAAACTCAGGTGATGAGTTGAGATTGCAATGAGCAGTTTCAATTGAGTACAGACTTTTATCCTTGTTTCATTTGACGAGACATGTTCGGTATGTTAACCCTTTTGGTCCTGGTGTCCCACAGAAAATGGCACGAACAAAAATTGCTCGAACTGGTCACAAAAATAAAGAAGAAGAAATCAAAGGAGAATCTGAGGTATCGTGAATGGAGCTGTGCGAATTCAGGCCCCAGTTTTTGTTTATCATCATCTTCCTCAGAACTCTGGAGAGTTGAAAGCAAGACGGTGGAGGACGAATAGGACAGCAGCAGCAGCCGAATTTTCGCTAATGTTTTACTTAAAGGGGTCATGAAGCACCCCTTGGGCTTGTTGAAAAAACACATCCTGCGGAAAGCTGACACAGCTATGAACTGCTCAGCCAAATATTGCAGTCGTGAGCGCCGCTTAAAGGCTACAAGCGGAGTGCGAAGTTGCTGTTTTCTCAGGCGCCCTCGTTTCAAACAGAGGCTGGTTCTCACTCTCGTCGGTGGGTGGGGCGCCTGTCAATTGACGTCACGGATCTGTTTCTCCACGTCGCAAGAAACATAGCATCCTTATTGGTCAATAGCCGACATAAATCAAGGGCGGTGTTTGGATCAGACGCGCTTGTTCCCGTTGACACTGTGTATAATAGTTGCTGTAGTTAAATAAACAGGCTGAAATATGGAAATACTTTGTTGCGAGTTTTCAAAAAGATGACTCACTTTCGATAGAGGCCAACTGTCGCCTGCTGAACTCAGCGCGCCCGCGCACGTTCGAGCGTAACCTAAATTTGACCACACTGCCTTTTTGGCATCGCAGCCTCTTGTGCCTCGCTTGTTTCGATTAGCTTTGAATGTCATAACTGGCCTCAAATCTTACAAATTTTGTGTGCGGCGTTGAGTTCTAACGCCACGGATCTCGTGCTGACTTGATCAGTGCGTGTACAGATCGAGTTGCAAGCAGGTTCTTAATTAACAGGCCGGAGAGCGGCCCCTCGTAAACCATGAGGGTTGGATTATAGCTTAGGGTTTAACACTATTATTATTTAGACAGAGAATGCGCACGATCATTTAACCTTTGGATAATTAACTTCACGTCAAAGATATCCCGAAGATGGATTCAGCGGTGAAATATAAATAATAGAACCTGAATTCCTGTGTCAACTCACTGAGAGTACTTCTGCTTCCAGTCGTATTCAAAGAACAACCATCGGCCTGCGTTTAAGCTTACGTGAGGCTACTATTAAGCTTACGTAAGGCCAACTTGTGAGGCGTCATGCAGGCCGAAGTGAACACCTTCGGCTCCGAATTCTGTGGTTCATCGTGTCGTGCCGTTATCAAAATGATAGGCGTGTGTCCTCTTGAGTGCTTCTCCATATATCGACAATGCTTCGCTCGCCCGAAATTCGTGAATACCAACGTGACAAAGGCGACAAAGGTATCTTCAGTTGGCCGAACGTACGTGCATACCATAGGTGTATGCTGTGGGGCAATTTTAGTAATTTCTGCCGCGAGCTGCACGCGTCCAGTGGCAGCAGCGTGTTCTGAGCTGTTCTAAGACCGCCTGTGTTTGCATTGTAGGGGTCTACGCCAGCTTCCGCGCAGAACCCCTCAGAGACGAGGACGAGACACTGAGCAACACGCCTTTATCATTGAAAGACTCGGCCAGGCTATTGGCCGCGAGATCGAGCGTAGTCGCCGCCTGGCGGCTTCTGGCTGAAACGCGCCTAGTGTGGATTGCTCCATGCGTCGTCTGCTAGCCACGTTGTGTTAGCATGTGCGCGTACGTCATGCAGGTCCTCAAAAGGCGGTTTGTTTCGATGCGTTAGTGCAACTTTAACCGCACGTACGTATGCCTAACACGATGTAAAGAAGCATTTGGCCTTGATCGGCTGTATATGTACCGTTATAAGATCAGTGAGTGCACTTGTCGAGAGCGCTGTATGTGGTCGTCGTACCCTCCGTTCACGAAAGTCATATCAGTGTAGGTGCAGCTCTGTGGCTCAAGCATTGCAAAGTACACTTGGCGTTGTCCTAAAGATGTTAAGTATTCAATCTCATGTGAATATAGCCTTTTAGAGGCTCGGTGGTAAAAAGAAAAGCTCTCATGCACTTGCGCGCTGTGGTTAGGTGTGTAACTTCGGGACTGTCGTTCATAGGTTACGCGACGAGCTTTAGTTGCGTACGGTCCTGTTCCTACTACAGAGAACTATTTCTGTGAAGTCACGTCTTACAATTCGGTACTTAAATTGTCCCCTAAAACAGAAAAGAAAATGGAATGACACGAAAATCGCAAAATTGAGTTTCCTTGCGCAGTTATAGCATATGGCGAAATGTGTACAAAGACACCCGTGTACTTAGATTAAGGTGCGCGTTAAAGAGCCCTGACGGTCAAAATTAATCCAAACAGCGTACTTTACAATTATGTCGTAGTAATTTCACGCGAAGCCACATCTTTTTTTTCTTTGCATTATCTTAGCGTTTGTGTTGCGTTGTTATAGCAGATTGACGGAAGGCAGAGGACATTATTCGCATGAAAAAACGTACTTTGGTCCCGTGAAATAACCCTGCCCTTTGTTTCATTACTGTCGTGCAACTAATCAACCGAAGAAAGTTCCGTGCTGTACAGTTACCTTTTTGTACTGTTACTGGATTAAAAACAAGCGTGTGCGTGTTAAACGTCTCAGTAGCGCTAAAGCGCTGTCAGCCACGTAGCTTTCCTCAGTAAACCTATCAACTGTCCTACATTTTATGGAGAACTGAATAAGAAGTTCGGATGAATATTTGAGCACGCTGTGCACATAGTACTATTCGAACTCATCGTGCAGGAATACGGGCTTTCTTTTTGTTGGGGGTTATCCAGATGAACAAGAAGTAAATACTTAATGCAGACGCGCTACAGCAGTGCATAGTAGGCTGAGCACAAACTAAACATGTACAAGTAAAACAACAAGAAAACGTCATCCACTGCGAAAACGCCGACTGTTGCCGAAGGCGAGTAACCCGTTCGTTAGCAGGATGCTCTTCTCTCACAAATAATAGTAACGTTCGGCGCGCTTCGTGCGTTAATTCGGGAATGAACAGTGCACATGTTACCAGAAAGCTGCAGTGAACGCATTTGCTTTGCCAGAAATCGGGTCAAATCGCTCCCAGCGAAGTGCTCTTGTGTGCGTTTGTATACGCGCCGACAACCGCCTATCCACACTAGCGCGGGACGGTGCTGCCACCTGTAACCCGATCTCGCGGCGAATAGTGAAAGAAACCCACGCGGGGGGGGGGGGGGGGGGGGGAGGACCTCCCATAGGATGCCCTAATTCATGACGTCAGCGCCAAACATCCCTTCAGTTACAATCCTGGCGGTTGGGATCAGAGCTTCAAACTGCATAAATGGCGGCGCACACGGTATGCGTCGTCATGGCAATACTAACAGCAGCCGCGTCTCCTCCCCTGGCTCCCTTGCGCCCGCCGTTCTCTTCCTTCTTTTTTTTTCTTGCGTGCACAGCGCGTTTTTTTTTTTTTTATGAACCTGCTCGCGCGTGCTGCGACGTGCTTTCGTTGCGCGTTCGAATGTACGCTATTTGCAATCATGCATTCTGCAAACACGGCAGTCGTGCAGCATGTGCCAGAAAACAAAAGAATGGATTGTACTCGCAATACAAAATATTCTTGGCCTCGTTTCATTGCCCTCGTTTTCGAAAATCAATATTTTCATGAAATGTGGTGCGATACAGGCTCGGGAGCTTGACAGAAGTGATTAACCGATGAACAGGAGATTAACATACACGTGTTCATGATCACTAAACACGAGAGTTCCCGGCAAAGTTAAGAACTTAAAGAACAGTGGAATAAAAAACAGAATTCATAACATAACACTAGGGCACATGCACATATCAAAAACACATTTTTTATACTAACAAAAGTGCAGAAGAGCTTCTGATATATGGGCACGATATTGCACAAAATTATGAACGACTAACAAAAGTGAACATTCACTGCAATCCAAGAACAATGAAAGCAGTTGAAATACCTAAAAATAGAATAATAATGTAACGATCATGTTAAAGATGTCAAAATGAACTCCACATATAACATAACTATTATTGGCCGCACTTTATTGACTACATTTCCAAAAACGTTGAGTTTCGCAAAACTAGTGGTGAAAATGAACAGACGATATCGGAGAATTCATAGCATCTCTTCTTGAAATGCGTCGATTCTGCAATTCTTCAGCTTTTCTCTGGGCGCACCGATCAGCTGTGTGGCCTTCCGCAATACTTTAAATAAAAAACACTTCCATCCTGAAGAAAAGTGACAAGTTTCAATTAGATAAAGAAGCGCCGTCGACTCGTGCAAAAGTGAACACGTTTGTTCGTCTCAGAGCAGTACAAGTTTTTATACATTTACCTAGAGCCTCAGAAACGCGGTTATAGGCGATGGCGAGTAATTAACCCGAGTAAATCCAAAGCACACATTCAAGCACGCGGTTCTATGAGAGTTGTAAACCTGTAACTATAGTTACGTCGCATGTGCTTCATGTCCGCTGCTTGTTCGTATAATGAGGTAAAGGCGGCATCGTGCCATTTTCCAATCAGCCATTTTTGAAAACATTAACTGTAGCCCCACTGCAGAAAACAGCTGCTCGGTATGGACGTGAATTCAAGCTGGCAGAATGAAAACCGCGACTCAACGGGCACGCTCACCTGTCGTCATTTCGGGGGCCGGCACCATCTTCCGGGACTTGTTCTGGAAGTATTGGAGCAACAAAGCACGATGCACGAACAGCGCGAGTCGTAAAACATCGCGCCGCACAATCACACAGCGAGCGAGCCAAACGGTCGAACGACGACGGCTAACGAACGCCTTACCAACGCCAGACACGAAACTTTCCAACGGATTTTAAAGTCGGCGGCGCCAGCAAGGCGGCGGAAAGCGTGCCTCCAGGAGGAGAGGGAGTTGATCCCGCCTGAGAGGGGATTGAAGACAATTGGGAGGCAAGCGACGGAACGCAGATTTTAACGCTGATCCCAGTTCATAGATGGGGCCTCAATTTCCTCTACCAGTCACGTGGGTGAGGCTAGTGAAAAAAAAAAAAAACCCACGTGACTCGTAGAGGAAATTGAGGTGCCATTCATGGACTGGGATCACAGTATAGAAAATGTGTTTTTGATATGGGCATGTGCCCTAGTGTTATGTTTTGTTTTTTATTCCACTGTTGTTTAAGTTCTTGACTTTGCGGGGAACTTTCGTGTTGATAATATTAATATCTGGGGTTTAACGTCCCAAAACCACCATATGATTATGAGAGACGCCGCAGTGGAGGGCTCCGGAAATTTCGACCACCTGGGGTTCTTTAACGTGCACCTAAATGTAAGTACACGAGCCTCAAACATTTTCGCCTCCACCGCAAATGCAGCCGCCGCGGCCGGGATTCGATCCCGCGACCTTCGGGTCAGCAGCCGAGCGCCATAACCACTAGACCACCGCGGCGGGGCGACTTTCATGTTGTTTAGTGATCATGAACACGTTTATCTTAGTATCCTGTTAATCACCTGTTAATCACATCTGTTAATGTCCTGAGCCTGTATCGCACCACATTTCAAGAAAATGTTGATTTTCAAAAACGAAGGCAATGAAACGAAGCCAAAGATATTTTGTGTTGCGAGTGCAATTCATTCTTTTGCTTTCTGGCACATGCTGCACGACTGCAGTGTTTGCAGAATGCATGATTGCGAATTGTGTACTTTCAAACGGGCAACGAACACACGGCGAAGCAGGCGCGAGCGGATGCATTAAAGAAAGAAAAGCACGGCGCAGCACACGCGAGCAGGTTCATAAAAACAAAGAAAAAACGAGGGGTGTTCGAATATTCGTCGAATATTACATTCGAAATATTCGTATTCGATTCGAAATTCGTGTAATCGAAAAGTTTCGAATATTCGATAACTTCGTATATTCGAAAAATTCGAATATGCGATTCGATTATCATGCATAAAATAACTCGTCTTCCACATTTCTGCTGCGTTCGTATAGCTAAAAACGTTGCCGAGAGGAGCGATACACATCGTAAGTACACGGAGGCACGACATCTGCCTGCGACGAGCGCCCCAATACGTATGATTTATTGCTGGTGCATCTCCGACGCGCAGCGCTGTTGGCGATCATGTAACCGTACATTTTCAATATTATGCGGCCGTAACGTGCCGCACTACCATTCGTTCACTATGCGGGACCACTTCTGAAGAAAGATAATGACCCATGTGACTGGTGGCGGACTGTAGGCACCTTCAGATACCCCAGTCTCGCAAAGCTTTGCCCCATATACCTCCCTATACCAGCCACTTCTGTTCCAAGCGAGCGTGCCTTTTCAGTGGCAGGAGGGGGGGGGGTGTCTCTGTTAGAAGGGAGCGCCTGGAGCCTGATCATGTGGAGCAACTCATATTTCTTCATGATAACATCTAGCCATTACTTTCATTGTGCCGTGATATTTGCTTGTGTTGTGATGTGCATTGTGCTAGCCTGGACATTGTGTTCTGGAGATAGCAGTGTATGTTATGTTGCCAGTCAGGCTGTTAATGTTTTTTTTTTTTTTGAAATAGCTACATGTTAAATAAAATATTGTTACTGTGGAGGCCTTTTTCGTTTGATATTCGATATTCGATTCGATATCCGAAGGTGGATATTCGTATTCGATTCGTATTTGAAAAATTTTATATTCGCGCACCCCGAGAAAAAACGCGTCCCGCACGCAAAAAAAAAAAAAAAAAGAACGGCGTGCGCGAGGGAGCTAGAGGAGGAGGCGCGGCTGGTATTAATGTTGCCATGACAACGCATACCGTGTGCGCCGCCATTTATGCAGTTTGAATCTCTGTCCCAACCGCCAGGATTCTAACTGAAGCGACGTTTGCCGCTGCCAGTGCTGACGTCATGAATTAAGGCATCCTGTGGGAGGTATACAGAGTTAACACACCCCTGACTCGGCCGCGACTTACACTGTCAACGGCCACTGAGCGCGAGCCCCGAGCGTGCCCGTGTCCATCGTTCTCTTCTTCCGTCGGTGCGCTCGCGGGTGCCGCTCCCACAGCATATAAAAGTTACACACGCAGCCGCCACAGTTACAAGGATATTGTTACGCGCGTAGACATTAAGTGCATTTAAAGCGCGCCTACTGTCGCGAGCTGCACGCAGGGGCGGCAGCGCCTTCTGAGCAGCTGAACGATAATCTATTTCCGCAGTTAGCACTTATTTGCAATTCGCGCATTAGCGTGGCATACTGTGGTTCTCTGATATTTTGTATTTAGTTGCTTTCATACTCGGAGACAACCTACTATCTTACTAATTAACCGTTATTGTTAAGCATCACGCCACCGCGTTAAAGCGAATGCCAAAAGCGTGCTCCGATGCCAAGCTAATCTAGTAACGTTGCTCAAGCGCAACATCCACAAATTTACCAGTGACATGTCTCCCGCAAAATAAAAAGTTAATGCACTGGTACATCTCCCTTGTGAACGTCCATGTGTGCTTGGCACTACCCTTGCACAGATGACGCAGTACGGATTAAAAAATATGTATTAAAGTCCTCCTCAATAAAACAGCTGTTATTCAGAAAATAATGGTTCGTTTGAATATGCTAATATACTATATTCACAGCAGTGGACAGGTTGGCTTGTTCGCAATTCAGAATAACACACACATAACACAGAAACACGAGGACTATAGCGAATAGGCACAAAACTGGAAAAACTCGGTGACATGTGCACTCCCTCGTCCACCTGCACATTATGTTGAAGTTTACTTATACAACAGGCACCTTCAATTCAACGCAGTGATGTCTTGTTGCCTAACTGCCTGTCACCTATTTCTTTTCCGCAATGTATTTTAATGTGTAAATGATCTGTTCTACTTGTTCAGTAATAAAACACAAGTCATTACATTGAGCGAGCAGTGTTTCACCCATTTGTATTGCATGCAGAAGTTCATTTCTTCCATTTGCATGCACGACAAATTGTCATACCTCTACTGATACAAGAAACAGTGTTTGCACTCTTTTATTGGAATCAAGCAGTAGCAGTTCTCATGTCAGTGTAAGCATACGTACATTTCCAGCTTAGTGCACAGAACCTGCACCCAATACTGAACACATGGAACAACATATACAGTGCAGCCCAAACACTATATATAATCCACAGCAGTAAAACAAAATGAAAAAAGGATGTAAAAACTCCTCATAATGTCTATTGACATGTGCACGTCACAATGCGAACATCTAAGCATAATCCAATGAAATGGGATGCACAAGGAACTTGGTGGAAACTAAATTAGTACAATAGGGCTAGCTTTACTGTTGAGAAATATGCAACCATGCAGATAAGCATGTTCTAGTTTTTTTTATTGCATTAGTTTGCACTATGGCATCACAACATGTCGCACACGATTATACAGTTGAGTTTCCTGCAGAAAAGTCTAAAATTGATTGTAGATCCACTTACCACGATTTCTAAAAGCATTCAGCAATGCCCACAAAATGACAACGCTGCCTTCATATATTGCTGCACATATTTACTCACAGATATCTGAAAACTAACGTAAATTTCTGGAATTATGATTGGGAACTTGTCGGCGTTATCACATGACTACAATGTACCAATACTTCTATTATGCATAATTAGTACATCTGCGTTTACACGTTTAGAATATATCCATGCCAGCTAGTGCAATCTGCAACTTAAAGTTCTTGATCTTTAATTCCTCACTTCATGGCTTATGCATAATTACCGCATTGAAAATTAAGCCCTGTATTATGGCTGCAAGGTCAACTTGAAATTAGGCAATCACATGCTTAAAATTAAAAATTTCCTATAAATAATGACTGATGGCTTGACACATTGGATCCCAAGACTTGATATGCCATGAGGTTGAATAAAATTTGACCACGCACGTATAGAGGCTGTGAATCAGTCAAGGCTCAGGGAGGAGGAGAAGGAGAAGAAAAACGGAAGGGCAGGGAGGTTAACCCGTTCTCAGACCGGCTGGCTACCCTGTGCTGGGATGCAGCTGTTGTCTATACAGATTCGCAAGCAGCCATGCGAAACTACACCAAAGGTCGTGTGTCTGCCCAAGCACTCACGATTTTGAAGCGCCGGAGCCCTCCGATGCCGTACACCTCTGTGACATGGGTTCCTCCGCACGAGCGGCTGGAGGGGAACGAGGCAGCACACGCCTACCGGGCTATCCCGTCCCGCTCTCCAGACGCCAGGACTGCGTACGCGATGGCTGAGTCCGTACCCATAACATACTCCGCAATTCTACAACATCAAAGGCTGGAACTAAGGGAGTACCCACAACCACATTCAAAGCTCAACTAAGAGGACAGCATCATACTGAGATGACTTCAGAGCAACACTTACACCCACTGTATACTATTGCACAGACTGTGCCCAACGTTACACTAATATCTCTGCCCAATTTGCGGTGTACCTGGCACTTTGGCCCACATGATCCTCCCGTGCCCGTGCAGTATACACACAGACACATCGCCATCGCCGAATGCCTGCATCGTCGGTTAAGAAAACGAAGACCTCGAAACGTGGGAGGCCAAGGACGCCTCAGAGGACCTGGACCAACAAAGACGTCTCGTCGCCAGGATCAAGGAGGCAGTGCAGGCCAGAGGTTTCCTGAAATGAGGAGACGTCCCACCTAGGGTAGAAGCGGGACTAGCACCGCGATACCGTTTCGTGCAATAAACGTTTATTTCTCCTCCTCCTCCTCCTCCTCCTCCTTTAAGTCTCGGTGGAGGCAAAATGCTAGAGGCCCGCGTGCTTTGATTTAGGTACAAGTTAAAGGGGCCCTGCAACACTTTTTTTGAGCATAACCAGGAATTGCTGACGACCGGTAGTCGAGGCTCCTGAGAACACTTGAGCCAAACATAGCGCAGCACGCGGCCTGAAAATCGCAATTAATTATCAAAGTCAGCTAGAAATCGCTCCCTCTTCTCTCGACAAATGATGCCATACATCCAAATGGCCGCGCCATAGACACCAAGTCTACGGCCATTGGATGATTTGAGCACGGCCGCTGCATAAAAAGAACGCTCTTTATCCAGCGGCCGTGATTTGAGCATCGTTAGCTGCATAGTTACTGCGGCTGCCGCAAAATGCCGCCACGTGCCCACTCGCGCTCTCACTGAAAGTAAGGCGCGCGTTCGAAGACAAAAAGGAAAAGAAATTGCTCAAGGTCACGATGCGCGCTGACGAACGGACCCGCTTTTCTTGTTCCCTTTTCATTCCCCCTCTGTGTAGCTTCCAGCGTGCTTGCTGTTACGAAAGGAGAGAGAAAGCCTTTAAAGGGCGCGGTAAATCCCTGCAACTCCACTCGTACATGACGGATTCTAAAAATTTTTGCGGCAGTTGATTCGTGAGGCCATAAACTCATTTAATAAAGCCATTCGATCATTACTTAGAAACGCTTTACACTGCCCCTTTAAAGAACCCCAGGTGGCCGAAATATCAGGGGCCCTCCATTACGGCGTCTCTCATAGTCATATATGATTTTAAGACGTAAAAAAAATTGCCGGCAGTTTGCACTAAGTCGTGCAAAGCCTGGCACAGCGAAGCACGGATTTCGTCTAGCTTCGAGATGCGCGGCTTCCTCCTCGGGAGTACACAGCAAGGCTATTGACTATAGAGCGGAGGTTGCGTGCGATGTCTCCGTCGGTGGGCGTGGTTTAACTACTGCGCATTTGTGGCTTGGTCAGGTGGTGTGGTGTCTGGTCACTAGACGATGCGAGTCTTGCTTGCTCTTTCTTTTTCTCTATTTCTCTGTTCCTCATTCTTTCTGTGCTACCCTTTACTCTCTCTCTCCTTCTCTCCCACCTCCTTGATACACTATACCATAAAAAGTTATGCTATGTTCTGCTTGCGTGCCTCTATAGACGAGTTGTTAGGACGCTTGCCTTCGGATCGAGGGTACGCGGGTAAGAATCCCACCACGTGAGCACCTTTTTTTCGGCGAGAATTTCTCTTTCTCTTTATTTGTATTTCTTTCCGTCTCTCTGTTTCTCTCTCTGTCTCCCTGTGTACTCGTTGTCAGGTGGCCGCACAGTGGCGCATACCCGTTTAAATGATGATAGTTTTCTGCGATCGACTCACAAGGAACTATTTGCTAAACAGCTTCCCTGTTAAAACTTCAGCAATTATTATATTACTCGCCACGGTGGACTAGTGGTTGTGACGTTCCACTGCTGACCCGAAGGTCACGGGAACGAGTCCCAACAGCGGCGGCCGCATTATCGATGGAGGCGAAAATCCTTGAGGCCCATGTACTCAGATTTAGGTGCACGTTAAAGAATCACAGGTGGCCAATATTTCCGGAGCCCTCCGCTACGGCGTCTCTCATAATCTTATCGTGGTTTTGGGACGTTAAACCCCAACAATCAAATTAATTAATATTTTTGAAGTATTGGTTCAGGTTACGTGGGAATACGTCTAAAAGGGCACCTTTTTCAGGAGTAAGTAGTGTGAACGCAACCTTAGCCAGCTTTTAGGGCAACACAAGCTGATTGCTTGGAATTAGCGCCACAAAACGCCGCCACCAACAAGAGGCGCACGTTTAACGCTTTTCATGCTTATCTTATCGGGCATCTGAATGCTGCATGCAATGAGACAGCGCCTGCCCTCCACTGTAGGCACGGGGCCCCTAGACCATATATGCTTGGTAGCAGCTGCTCAAAGCAAGCGCTGATAAAGCGTGCTTCTGTTATTGCTCCCAATGTCATGATATTTGTGCGCATCCTTAATGTAGTCAGGGTCACATTTTGTTGCGCACTAAAACAGCCGTGACGCCTTCTCGCAACAACTGGCTCACCACGAGGGCATTGTCGCATCGGCAATCCACACTACACACTCTTTGTCTTCTTTGTGCCGGCATTTCACCACATTCGAGGTGTCGCTGTTTGTAATTGACGTGCACCTTTCGGTGACGTCACGGGGCAGAGAATCTATTTTCTTCGAGCCATTTCTTTGAAGCTCATCGGCGTTCCGCCGCAACAGCAGCGGCACACATCGCATTGAGGCTTCTCGCGATTGCATCACTTCACACGTTTTCCCAGCAGTGCAGTGTGTTCCCTCTTAAGCGTTTCCCCTCTATTCTCGTCGAGTGCTCATGGAAGCGGCAGTGTCCAGTCGGGGGGCGTCGGCGAGGCGTATTCTGTGGGAATCGATTGCCAAGGTTTCAGAAGGCGCGCCTTCGTCGTGTTCGGAAGCCTCTCGATTCTTTGAGGAAACGGAAGGCAACCACTGTCGCGTAAACCACCTTCTAGACTTCCGAGACCACGAGCTGGAACCTACCACGCGACCAGTGCAATGCTCACGGATCATTGTTGCACCCTCCATGACATCCGCCCCCAACATCATCGCCGACATGGTGACAATTGCTGAATGGAAAGCGTGGCCGCAGCACCTGGTGTTTCACACCTGTCGTGGCGGAAATGATTGCAATGGAGGAAACGCCGAGACCATCGTCGGCAGCAATGGCCTTCTTTCAGCAAGTGTGAACGCAAGGTGTGCTTTTTTTATTAGTGTCAGATGACCGAGTAGCTGTTGCTATCGCCAGCATGTTTAAGCTAAAGCAATGGTTATATTTGCAAAGCTTCAGACAGCAAGTGACTCTTGCAGAATTTCTTGCACCCATTTCTTGCAAACAACGGTGTCATCAACGCTAGTGCTATGGGGTAAAGGGAATTTGGATTCTGCGCATGTGCTTGAAGGTATTTTTCAACCAAAGGCTCCTATCTCGACGTTCCGCCATTTCCTAAGAAGCCAAATGAGATGCCGTAATTCATGCCAACACTCTTGCTTTAATTAACCCTAACGCAGCATAAACGGCTATGCATTAATGAGCGAGTTCTAGCCGCGTTATGGATATATCTCGTGAAGAACATGACCATGCACAGCTGGGATTGTGCGACGTGGTCAGATATCACCTATAGCGGCCTTTATCTTGTTTACCAAATTTTATGATTAAATAAGAGGTAGAGCGAAATAATGTGTGCACCTGCACTATCAATTTACATTCGTACACTGGAATGACTTATTCGCTTTTTTTATTGAACTGCTCTATTTGCCGAGTTCTACCGCTTCTTTCCGTGGCTCGTCTTTTCTTGCTGTTACGGATGTTGTCATTGGGTGAACTACGGAAAACCACTTTGCATGTCACAAACGCCCTGTGAAGGAAATAAGGAAACAAAGTGGGTACGATATAAAACCGCACAGTGCCGCTATCCGTCGTGCTCTTACCCAAGCTGTGGTTTAACGCCCTCTCGTTAGGTTACGATAAACTGTCATTTTTAATCATACGTGCCCTCCGCTTGCAGTTCCCGCCGCCTTCACGTGCGTCTCCAGGGGATGAAGTCGAATCATCGCTACTTCGTCTCCATTGGCGTCCAGCTCTATGGCAAAACAAGTGACCCGGACCACAGCGTCGGTGAGTTCGGATAGCGCGTATAAAAGCAGCGATTTTCGCAAGACTTTCCCCTTCTGTCCCAACAGAACCACTGACGCAGGAAGTAGTAGTCCGCGGATAACGAAAACTGGTAATCTAGCTGTTAATATTTCGCACTGCAGAGAACGTCTGCCGACTCGAGAGGCACGTGTCTGTGTCGTAGGAACTGTGTTCAGCTGAACTGGAACTGCAAGATGATTAGAAATAGCGCGAACAAAACATGCGACAACACGAATAAAGCAACAGGACAAGCTTTCTTCGTCTCGTCCCACGATCCAAACCATCGATAAAAGGATGCTAGGCACTCACGCTGTTCTGCTGCTTAACTTAACAGGGATCTCTGTGGACGGCTGCGAGTGTCGCTTTGACAGACGTTCAAGAAACATCTGAGGTGTTGTTCCTGCTGCGTGAACATGGCAGTTTATAATTTTTCAGGGAATGACCTATATATAGTACACGAGTAGCGTGTACGAAACACTGGACTTAGCGAGGTTGGGGTATCAACTCGCAATGGAAAAGGGACACCCTCCTATCCACCGCCCCCTTCAAGTTTAGCTTGGTGGATGGGACGTTTCGCTTCCGATCGAGATTGTTCTTGGGTAGGGTGAAAACTGCAAGAACACTCGCGCACACCCTTGCAACTATTGCCAATACACATGAACTTTAACGAGATTGCCTATCGCGTCGCATGTCAATCGCTACATCATAAAAACCGCCAAAGAAGTTATTACGGAGACAAAATAATGCGTGCTGGCCACAACTCTAAGGAACAGTGGCAAATTAATTCTTTCTTAACCAAGAACATCTCTGAATTAGTTATTACTGAGCTTCAATGTGGAGACAGTCTTGGATCGTCCAGTGGGCATTGCGAATGAGTTAAATTTTTTTGCAATTAAGCTTATAGTCCGCCCATGACCGTGGCTCAATCTCGACTCCACTCATCACAATCATTCTACCTTTATCCCATAGATCCTGACGAAGGAATCAGCATTTAAGTAAACTTAGTATCTAGTGCTGGACTTGACTAAATTCACTCGTTTAACGTTAAGCTCATTGCTAAACATAATGCCGTCCCTCTATCCCGTGCTATCAATTTAATTTTTAAGACCGGGTCATTACCATTACAATTAAAAAAGGCCAAAATTATTCCAGTGTTCAAGAAAGGCGATAGACTGTGCATTTCATCTAAGTGATATTAATTAATGTATCACTACATGGGGCAATGCATACCCAACGCATTTATCTCCCATTCAGCATATACACACACATCCCTTAGAATAATAACTTACGGTTCATATCGCAGTAGTAATCTTCATTACTTTATAACTTCGGCATGCTCCCTATTGCTAGTTTATCTAAATATCATCTCACCATTACGCTGTTGAAGTCACTGATCCGTCTCATATCATCAAGTGTATTTTGTCCTGATGACCTTTGTAACATTAACCCAATTAGATTTGCGTCAAATGGAAATTTTTTTACTACGTGCCATCCGAACTAATTACGGGCGACACACTGCTAACTTTTTTCCCTTTATCTTTATGGAACCCAATACCATCGCATCTCCGATTGGTTTAATTAAAAATCAATTGTATTCTTATTTACTAAATTACTGGGTGCATATTTATTTTCTAAATCATACTATTTGTTACATCATTTTCGTTTACCTGTAACAGATTTTTTTTCTTGTTCATGTACAACGCAAGTTTTCTTGTAATATTACTGCTAATCAGCTTATTTTTATTTGTAATTTTGGACAGGAGGTCCCCCTACAGCCTAGTGCACGCTGTCGGACCTCCATTTATTATGTATGATGTTCTGTGCTAGTATCTGAAATTACGTGATCACACCAGAAACACTTTATATGCAGGCGCATGCTGTAGTTTCCGTATCAAATGGTGTCTACTATGCTATTCGCTGCAGGAGCTCCCATACCCTGTCTATGTACCACGCGATGCTCCATCGCGCCGCCACATGCATTTAGACCACGCTGCTACAAGTGTGTGTAGTCATCACTTTTGCTGCTAATGTTATAAAAGTGCCTCGCTTCACTTTGTTATCCTTATTCCTTTGCGCATGCGCTGGCTATCATAATACCAAGAAAAAAACGTGGATCGCATCGTAGATGGAACGATAAATTGACGCCTGTGCTGCAACGGTCTGTTTACATTCAGGCGTGCGCAAACATACCTTCGCGAGGTATGTGTCTTTCTGATAAGAACAGTGTGGTGGACGATGTTCGTGCCACCGCGCTGTTCTATGATCCACGCAGCTATGAATTGTGGTTTGTGCGCTTGCGTATATAATCTGTTGTAAGGAGTTGACACAAAGCGAGGTCAACGCTCGCTCAATATTGGTAACTAGGGCGTGCTTTGCATTAGCGCACGTTAGCCATAGATCGCAAAAATTAATATTGAATACCAGACTACGGCTTGCCTCATAATCAGATCACGATGTTGCCACATCGAAGGCCAATATTTCAGGTCAGCTTATACTGAGGGAGGAGCGACTATGGAGGACGCTTTATTTATCGTGTATTCATTTCCTGAAACATTGCATGCCAATGATTCATGGTGACGACGGCTTGACCAAACAGGAACAGGAACCTGGTGCTGCGAATGCGTTCATTTTGAACGCGAGAGCGCTAAAGAGCCCGTGTCGCAGAAGTTCCGGTGTCGGCGGTGGCGTTGTTTGTGAGGGGAAAATCGAGATGGATGCGAATAAATAAAAATATTGGGTTCGAGTTCCAATCGAACCCAGGCCTTCTGCGGGGCAGTCACTTACATTACCACAGAGCCGTGAACGATATAGGAACAGTCCGCATCGGTGGTACAGTGGTTAGTGCTCGGTGGCTCACCCGAAAGTCGCCGGTTTGATCCTGGCCGAGGCGGTCGCATTTTCGATGGAGTCGGAATGCTAGAGGCACGTGTACTGTGTACGATGTCCTTGTGCGTTAGAGAACATCACATGGTCGATTCCGGAGCCCTCTGCTACGGCGGGTCTCATGATCATATCGTGGTTTTGGCTACGTAATGCACCAGATGATAGTCTATTATGTACGACCTTTCGACGTCATTTTCAATGTGTTTCATCAGCGTCAGACGCCATTTGAAGAGCATAATGAACGGAAATTCTTTCCAGCCGCCAATGCAGCGTCGACCAATAAGATGCGTTGACGACAGTTCGAATGTTTCCGCTGTATTAGTTTAAAAAAGACTAAAATAAAAGAATAAAAGCTCACAGAGGCTTTCGTGTTACTCCAAGCTGTAGGTATGGCGCCGATTGCGTATGATTGAGGTGGGTAGATAGTTTGCTTCGCAAATAACTTATTCGCGTGGTTCATATATTGTTGGTTGTCCATTTACGTTTAACAGTGGAATTAACGAGGTTAATCGCAGCAGCTTCATATTTGCCTTGAAATGCGGAATAAACGTATAAAATGGAAAAAAAAAAAACAGAAGCGAAGGTGGGTTTAGCTTGAATACACTTGTGCCGTTCTCCACTTCTCTCCCAGCACCTGCTTGCGCTTCTCCTGCGTTCTCGCTTCTGCTCTCGCGGCGCATGCGCTACTCTCCTCCTCTAGTCTCCTCTCCTTCAAGTGGTAGAGCGCTGCGCGCGTTCAGTCCAGCGCTTGCTTCGGTTGACTCCTCTGAAATGCGGGCTCGACATGCCGAAATTTTCTCCTGCGCAACGCCGCGATGAGCGCCAGCGCATGCGCGTCCCCTCCCCCTCTCTCTCCTCTCCTACGCTGCCCCCCTCTCGCGCGCCTGTCGACCGCGTTCCCCGCTCGCCCTGTGAGAATTAACGGCCAGGCTAGAGGGAAGGCACGACGCGCGTAGTGTTCCTCTTCGCGTTCCACGACGCGAGGTCGGTAGCATGCCCAACGAACGCCAACGGAACGCGATCGTGCAAGTGCTCCGGCTTCGCATCGCCTCGTGGTCTCCTTTAGCGGGAGATGGTGTAATTTTTTTTCGCACGCACGCCATCTACCACTTTCTATGGTGTGCTTGAACTACTCTTCAGCTACTTTTGTTTAGGTACTCATTTACCTTTTTAATACTGTGTCCCTGAAAGGGTAAGAGACTTGGATAGAGGAAAGTGAAGAGAGCTAGCTGTATCTTTTTTTTTTCCTTTTTCACTCTAAGAAAAAAAGGCATTTGACTCTTTCCTTGCCAGTCCTGATTTGTCACGTATGACTCGTTAAACACACACTTAATCCTTTTTGCAGAGCATTATTATACTCTCATCAGAGACTTGTGGGATCCAAAAGAGTTAACGTGACTCTTTGAAGAGTGTATGCATGGCAAGTCAAGACATAGCGAAAAGATTAACAAATACTTTTTTTAAGTGTACGAGCATTGCGGTAACTTTTGATTGTTGGACGCATTTGTTGTTGCACGTTAGTTTTATTGTTATCTTCTTATAACAGCGAAGCTGTTTAACAAATTGTTCCTTGTATCTCGAATCACAAAACTATCATCATCATAAACGGGTTTGTGCCACAGACATTGGGTAAATCCCACTACCCGCCACTGGTCCCCTAAAAAAGAAGGCAACAGTTAGCCCAGCACTAGGGCACGGGTATCTGCAACAGAAATTTGTGAGGCCTGTCAGAAAAATGTCATCATAAACGGGTATGCGCCAAAGAAATTGGGTGAATCCCACTACTCACTACTGGTCTACTGAAGAGGAAAAAATGCACCAGTTAGCCCAACACCATGGAACGTGAAAGGCACTGGCGGCTGCGAGAAGACCCCGAAGCGATGGAAGGCCCACGCCAACAACGACCTGCCCGTAGATCTACGAGAGGTGCGAACGCTCTGTTTCAGCGCGAGTTTCTGTCTCTGGAGTTTGGATACGTGTCGCGTCTGTGACTGTCTGTGGTTTGACTCGAACCTCTCTGCGCTCAGAATCTGCGTAGAAACAACCTACCATCACCTACCTAAATCCTAGCAACGACCTAGAAGCAACCAGATTTGTCTTCAGAATCGTCCAGTTTCTCTGTGTCAAGCCTTGTCCGGCTTAGTCCAAGCTTCGCCGATGTTTTTAGCTATTCTGTTGGCATTCTTAATGATTCGTTATATTCAAGGTTGCTGGTTCCTAGTCCATAATAGGCGCTTTTTTTTTCGCGCAGCACGTGATGTCGTACCTCAGCCAAACCTGCTCGACGGTTTCGGTTGGGTAAACAGTCCCCTGTGCCTTGACTTGACTGTACTTCTCGAGGAGAACCCATTGGTGAGTGCCTTGCTGCGTATGAAAACAGGCAAAGAACGGAGCATTCAGACAAAAAACGACGTAATAGGTGTTGTAGAACACGGTCTTTTTACGATCCAGGACAGACGACCTTGGTAACTTTACAAACGAAATACTAACAAGAATTGTATTGGCAAAGGAGACAATGGATGCACGTTCAAACACTGTTAAAGACAAAGGTGGCAGCATCAAAACCAAAATTCACCAATTTAGCATCCTGCTCTTTCCCGTGGTGACGTATGGGCTTGAGTCGGTTACCTTACGGAAATTTAAAATAAAGGCTGGATTCATTTGACATATGGTGCTGGCGTAGAGTTACGATCTAGTGTTTTGCCAAACGAGCAAATATCTCTATTATAAGAGGTCAGTCGTGAATGCTTTGAAGCAAGGGTAATGAAAGTAAAGCTTTTTTGTCATGTCATGCGAGGTATCACTTTAATGGAGCGAATAGTAATACTAGTGGAAGTTAAGACAAAGCCTCCCAAGCACAGGCTCATAAGGTTGTATTCTGGAGCCCACAAGGAAACGTCTAGATCAGCTTAAAGAAGTTTTATTAAGTAGCTGCCATTGGCCTTTATGTACTCATGGTGTCTACGGGTGTAGCAAGCGAAGAATGCAGAGCAGCACGCACTGTATGACAGCCTTGAATAAGCACCGGCTATATCTGACACCGTTCCTAGTCATTACATGCACAGTATTGCTTCGACTTGGAAACTTTGCCACTGAATAAAAAGGCGTATTTCAATTTCACTCCGAAAGCAAAATAACGTCTCAATCACGCTTTAGTCCCTGTAAAAAAAAAACACTCGGGTCCCTTATGCATTCGCCTAAGACGACTCGAAGGCGAAAGCCTTGTTTTTCTTTTCAGTCGATACTGATCCTCTCGCGCCCCCCTCCGAAAGCTTTCGCCACTTAACGGGGTTTTGCACTGCCTCCAGGATCGGAGGCATTGTAAGCTTTTTGCGCCTCAATTGGTTTTGCACTGCCTCACTGATCGGCCCACTTTGACCAAACAATGGTGTCAATGGATGAAGTCATGATGACGTCACAAAATTTGGCAATCTCCGACGTCATGACTTCATCTGGTGCCGTCATCACGTGACGATTTTTTGCAACACTCATGTTGACGTCGCCTACGGTCAGTTATCGCATTTGATGGGGAATCTAAGGCTTTCGCCTTAATATTTCTCTCGGTTTTTGTTACATTTGCTAGGTTCCGGTTTGCACTACTGATAAAGCTTGCGGCGACGTCCGATACAAGATCACGATGCGCATTCTCCTACTGTCGGAGGACTGCTGGCCAGCTGGTGTGAAGCCCGTCCTGATCACTCTCAAAGAAGGCTTCCTCGTGGAGATTCTCTCGGCCAGGCAGCAAGTGAGAAAAGTTTGAATGGCAGCCTCAGTTCTGGTGGGAATGCACAGAGTACACGTTCTTAACAAACGCAAGTAGTCGTGATTGGAAGCAGCATTAAGTTACCCTCACCGGAGAGATAGATATACCTTTGCCTCTTTTTCAACAACTTCGATTCCACCGTCTATCGCTCCAGCGAATCGACTTGCGTGGCTTATATTAGTCTACTAGCACGGCGCTATCGACAATTTTTAAAGGCGCAGTTGGTATACTGCAACCTAAAAATATGTTCCGCTACGTAAGAAAAGCGTGAATTTTAAAAACTCTTTACTTTTCTAATATTAGGGAGTGTGCGTCCCTTTCACTGTGGTGAGCATGGAACTTAGTGTTCTAGCATTATAATTTCAGGAAAACCTAATTCCTCATTGCCTCACCCAAGTAGGTTCATTACATTCCTACAGCGCTGTTGCCTATATCATCTGTGAAAGGCGTTGTCCTGAATATTAAAAAATGGGTGTCGCTCTTAACAGACCCTTCCTTATATATATATTTGCGTAATATAAGCGCGCAATCGGACGAGAGCTCTTTCTGCAAAATGTTCATTGATAATCTATGCCAGGGGTCGAAGATCAATTTTCTGAAATCTTGCAGCCATAAGTTCGAAGAACATAAACACACAGCATACCCAGTTAGAAAAGGTACGCTGTCTTTCATGTGCCACGCCTCCTCTTCCTGCAGTTTTTTTCTGTGAAGTGCAAGGTTCAGCATGCAACGCCAAGTATAGCCACAGTCTGACGTTCCGGTTGCACCATCCTCAGAAATGCATATCAACTCGTCTTTCACGCCAGTTCTGGTGGCAATGTTTACGAGTTCCACAGTTTCTTGAGATTGAGAGGCCTCTAGACACAAGTATCCTGCTCACTCGAGGTACCACGTATCAGTTCAACACATGTTCACAGTGCGAGTTATCTATACAGGTCAGTTTAGAAAATTCTGCGGCGATAGCACATTTCAATTCTATCGTCGCGAGATCAGCTTCCAAAAACCTGATTTATTATTTGAGTAAATAGTCAGATCCTTGGAAGAGTGTCTTTTTTGTTATTGTCGTGACGAATATCAAAATGATGTCAAAGATGAGAAAAAAAAGTTTGCGTTATGCTTGTTTTGCAGAGAATGATTCGAACTCGAGTGTTTCCTTCAGGAGTGGTGGATCTGACATCCCTGAGCGACCACCCAGCAGTCTCCGGCATGTCGTCCGGACCCTACAGGTTGGTGAATTTACATTCAAAACGTTGCACGCCACGCTTCCTCTTTTTTTCTATATTGTTCTGTTCCAAGCAGAAGCTGCAGCGAAATAGCGGTAAGGACTAGCGCACTACCCTCAGATTTCGAGAAGTGTAATGAAGAAGAAACTGTTTTTAAAGGAAAGTCTGCGTGGCTCAATCTTGGATGGTGCCCCCCCATTGGCTGCCGCGGCTCGCAGAGCCTGGTCCAGTGATGTTCCGTACTACGCCGACGAATTCCCATTTCGAGACATGAAAATTCCCTATTTCGGTTATTTTTCTCTGCATACTTCGAAAAATAAATCCCAGCATATTTCCCTGCACAATAGTAGTAATACGCGCACACACATGCGCGCACACACGCGCACATACATATATACATACTCTCTACATGTATGTGGCATGTTTACGGCTATTCAAATTATGAGTAGCACCTGCGCTCCGGCACAACACAAAAGCATGGCCTTCGTAACTCATGTGCTGCAAGTACAGTGTAGATAAGTGGGTTAGTAGTAACACCCGGAGTGAACAAGAAATCATCTCTCCATACAATTAGCGGAAACAAGTTTTCGGGGCTATGCCTTTGCGTGCTGCATGCGCCAGAACCAAATGCAGGATTTGATGAAGAAGCGCACACTGACACAAACACGCGCACATAAAACAATGCTAACACACCGCTTGTGTTTGCGTCATTTTTATTTGTGCGTGATGTTATCTTGTGTACTGCTTCATCAATATCATGGCTCACCAACCAGCCCAATATTAAATATTAGGCAACTGCTGATGTCGAAAGCGCGATGTGACCGCTATGTCTTTGACGTAATAGGGGAATTCATAATTGCTGAAATTCCATTCAATGTCGCAAATATTCCTTTTTTTCCCTTTCGTCCTGAATGACTGCTGAAAATCCCACAAAAAGCGAAAAGTCCCTCCTGCACGGAACATCACTGACCTGGTCTAGCATAGCCAGTGAAGTTGGTCGTTTTGAAGAGTTAGCGCAGATGTGAGCAGACTATTGAACGTGAACGTGGTGGAGCCTTGTGACGCAGAAATAAAGCCAGGACATCATTCTCAATCTTTAACGCACCTCTGCAGCAGTTTAAAGCGCGAGGAAAGAGCAACACTATCGTGACTATTGCTTCGCATTCCCCGAGTGCATGTTCCTATCCATTACAGCATCCGTCGTTCTGCTTATGCGCCGCAGCGACAGACAGTTTTGGCGAGTTCTGCATATATACTGTGCTAGTTCTGTGCTTGTTCTTAATGGAATATAAACACTCAAACTTCTGTGATCGATAATTCGCTCAGCAAGATACATTCACTTGCTTTCGCTCTCTTCTCGTTCGAGGAAGATAGCCCGTCTGACTGCACTAAGATCGCCGCAGGAGCCACCCGAAAACCAGTGCCACGAGAGTGTCGAGTGATGCGCATGGTGGCCACTCACTGATTCTGGTGACATAAGAGAGCACCACGGTGAACTGCCGTGAAAACCGACAAAAATGAGCAACAAGTCATCATGTCATCTACAGGGAGCGTTGTATGCACCGGGACCTCATGAAACACCAGACTGGTTGTATACCCCTGGGATTCATCAGCTCCGTTTCTTTGAAGGTAGCCACCGCGGTGGCAAAGTGTTTACCTTGCTCGGCCGCCGACCCTCAAGTGGCGGGTTCGATGCCGGCCAAGACGGTCGCATTTCGATGGAGGCGATATGCTATTGGCCTGCGTACTGCGCGATGTCCAGGGCTGGGCAAAGATACTTTGAAATTCTATCGCGATACGATACAAGACACGCGGGCGACAAGTATTTGAGATAGATACAAAAGTGACTAAATTATTGTATCCGATACAATATTTTCCAAATGTATCTTAAGATACATTCGATACATTCGCGAAGTTACTACAGATCTATATAATGCAAGCGCATATGCACAAAACTGTTTTCTTGAAAATTTCTTAGCTGCAACCAACTTTGTTTCATTTGAATTAAATGTCTGTTAGTGTCTCAAAGGATTTGTATTTCTTGCTCAAAATATATATCTGCTTCATTAAAAATCAACGTATTGGGCTTGCTTGATCTGATTAACATGAGAGCTCTTTATACACTGCGCTCTCAGTGGTTTTGCTTGTCCCTTTATTAAGTGATGGCAGTCGCTGTTCTACTTACTGACCAGCTGGTGGCTTCCCATTTCATTAAAAAAATTACAATAAAACCCCTCCGAACGATCGCCCCGATACCGGTGTGGAGATTTACCTTGACCGCAAGCGCACTACCATTTACGGAATACTGGATCACCAGACTAGTGCATAGCAAAAAGAACCCTGGTAGCGACATCTTTTGTGATGTATCGTTTATACGTAGAAGACTAAAAACTGCGGTGACTTCTCATATTCTACTTATCTCTTAGCGTAAAGCATTCCTTAGCGTCATACTAACGTGCAATCTTTTAAAAATATTTCTTTTACAAGAAACATGTGCAGCCCAGAAACGTCTCAGATGTATTGTATAGTTGCACAAACCGTCTTAGGCAACCGCCGCTATTTACGTTATTGCCACTTATAGCTCAGATCACCTGGTGATTAGTAACAATAGAAAAAAATAGGGAGGCCTAAAAAGCAAGTAAAAAAAATTAGCAAGGCTTGTACTAAGCACTAAGCCGGGCAAGCCTTGGAACAGCTAAACTGGACGATTATGAAGATTAATCTGTTTGCTCCTAGGTTGCATCTAGGCCTTAGCTAGGTGATGAGGGTTGCTTCTAGGTGGTTGCTAGGCTTTAGCTAGGTGATGCTAGGTCGTTTCTACGTTGATTCTCAGTGCAGAGAGGTTCTAGTTATACCACACACTCTAAGGCAAAATGGCGTTAAAAGGGTGTGTGATAGGTCTCTTTGGGGACTAATGGGGTTACCACAACCATTCTCTTTAAGGACTAACAGCACAGGAAAATAATTGACAGCGCAACGGGTTAAACACGAACAGAAAGAAAAGGACACCGCGCTGTCTTCTGCGCGGACCCAGTCTTCCTTCAATGCCTGTCTCGTGTACTGTGTGCATTAGGGCTGAAGAAACTTGCATGCGAAAACCCGACTAGAGTGTGCATCTCGGCGAACTTTTCCCGATAATTCCTTTCGCCAGCAACAATACTACGAAGAGTACGACGAAGTAATTTTTCGTTAACACGAGAGAACATATTAAAGACCTAAAAATCATGACAATGGCAACTATAGCTACATGCTCGCTCATTTAAGTGGTTGCGCGTGAGCGTCCCCTTGGACATTTTGGTGGCTTTGTAACTCCGATCTCACCAAAATAATGCAACATGTTTTTGCAAATTAAGTTAGAGCACACACTGGGTTTTAATTCTGGGGAGTTTTGAAGAAAATTGAAGATGTTTTCTTTTTCAATTGCATTTCACTCTATCGAAGATCACTCTGTTGGACGTCCCATATTCATCTACACCCTTGACGCTACCATCAGCTCTGACCTGACCCCTTCGCAGTCACAACAGTTGACCGCCTTGCTAACCAAGCATCGATTTTAGTTTGACGCGCATTCCCCTGTATTAGGACAGACATGCGTCACCACGCATCGGATCGAGACTGATGGTAGGTCCATCGTTCGTCGTCGACCATACCGCATATCTCTAGCCGAGCGGAAGGTAATCGAAGAAAGCGTTGACATGTTGCGACGGAAGATAATACGCCCCTAGGCCAGTCCTTGTACATCACCCGTCGTCCTAGTTCGAAAAAAAGACGGTTCTGTACGATTCTGCGTAGATTACCGGGCGCTAAACAAGATCACGCGCAAGGATGTATACCCTCTGCCACGTATAGACGACGCCTTGGATTCGCTACTGGGGGGCGAGTACTTCTCGAGTCTCGATCTACGTTCGGTATACTGGCAGATACCGATGCATGAGGACGATAAAGAAAAAAATTCACAGCATATCCACGGGTGAATGATGAAGAGCTTGGGCGAAGCTCCTGAAGCAATCATGGTTACAGCAAGGTCGACAGTTGGGCTAGTTGGTAAGGTTCCATAATATTTTAGAGCAGCGCAAAAGACGGGACAAAGGACAAGAAGTTCACAGACGAGCGCTACTCGCAACTGGCAGATTTATTAGAAGAATCAAGGAAAAGAGAACATACAGAAGGTGACCCAAATTATCTGTGTGTCGCCGCCACGTGGGGATCATACTAACATGCGCAAGGGCAAGAAAACCGAAAGAACCAAGAAATAGCGATAGGTAAAACTCTACCGTCATAATACCAGATAGGCAGCAGCAAGGTAAGCCAACAAAACCAGAAAAACAAACACAAAAGCCAAAAAGCGTCTATCTACCCCGCCTCCAAAAAACTAATTTCAGTTCGCGATAGCGCCACTGAGGGAGAGCTGATGCAACTCTCCCCAGCCTTCCTAATGAAGAATGCTTCCATAACCTCACGCGCCGCATCATCCCTGTGCCTAAAAATAACAGTAGTTTTATGAAAAAGAGGCGTGCATTTGCAACCTTTACAGTGGGCAGCTAGATGTGACCCAAAATTGTTACTTAGATTATTTTTATGCTCTCTAAGACGGGTGTTTAGGCAGCGTCCCGTCGTCCCGTCTCTTTTTCATAAAACTACTGTTATTTTTAGGCACAGGGATGATGCGGCGCGTGAGGTTATGTAAGCATTCTTCATTAAGAATGCTGGGGAGAGTTGCATCAGCTCTCCTTCAGTGGCGCTATCGCGAACTGAAATTAGTTTTTTGGAGGCGGGGTAGATAGACGCTTTTTGGCTTTTGTGTTATTGTTTTTCTGGTTTTGTTGACTTACCTTGCTGCTGCCTATCTGGTATTATGACGGTAGAGTTTTACCTATCGCTATTTCTTGGTTCTTTTGGTTTTCTTGCCCTTGCGCATGTTAGTATGATCCCCACGTGGCCGCGACACACAGATCATTTGGGTCACCTTCTGTATGTTCTCTTTTCCTTGGTTCTAATAAATCTGCCAGTTGCGAGTAGCGCTCGTCTGTGAACTTCTTGTCCTTTGTCCAGTCTTTTGCGCTGCTCTAAAATATCATGGAATCATGGTTACACCGTGAAATCTTCAGTGGTTTCGCCCAGCAGTAATCAAAGCGATAGCCCAGTACATCATCAAAGACGTGACAAACACTGTGTGTGTGTGTGTGTATATATATATATATATATATATATATATATATATATATATATATATATATACAAGAAATTTCATTAATCGTAAGTGGTAGCTAGACGTGGCTTCCGTTCCTCTTTCATTATAACGGGTTTATGATCGGTGAAGTAATGGATCGGTGATGGATCGTAGTGGGATGTTTGCAAAGACGAAGTAGTGGGCAGTTTGCAAAGAATCGGTGATGGGCCGGTTACGCCCTACGCCGGACGCCGGACGCGTGACAAAGTTAGACTAAGAGGAGCTTCGCCCCTAAAAACTGCGTTTTCGACACCAGATGGGCTTTAAGAGTTCAATGTAATGCCCTTCGGCCTCTGCAATGCTCCCGTAATTTTCGATCGCATGACTGACACCGTCCTGCGTGGCCTCAAGTGGAAGACTTGCCTGTGCTATTTGGACGATATTGTTCTCTTCCCGTCAACCTTCTCTCAAGACCTACAACGTTAGGAGGAAGTGCTGACGTGCCTTGCTAACGCTGGCCTTCAGCTGAACACGAAAAAGTGTCATTTTGCCAACAAGATATATAAGGTCTTAGGCCACATTGTGAGTAAAAACGTCATTCGTCCTGTCTCGATAAGGTTTCGGCGGTTCTTCACTTCCCTCGTCCCGAAAGGAGCAAAGATTTACGCAGCTTCCTTGGCCTCGCTTCCTACTTCCGCCGATTCATACGAGACTTTGCCTCGATAGCGGCACCTTTGCACAAATTACTCGGTTCTGGTGTTCCCTTTGACTGGTCTCCCGAATGTGAATCGGCGTTTAGCCATCTGAAAAACGCCCTCACGTCCGAACCAGTACTTCGCCATTTTGATGAAACACCACCCACAGTCCTGCATACTGACGCTAGTGGTCACGGCATCGGTTTATACTATTCTCCTGCAGCGAGGTCAGTCATCACGTAAGAGGGTCGTCGCGTATGCAAGCCGCGTACTGACCGGCGCTGAGAAGAATTACACCATCACGGAGCAGGAGTGTCTAGCTGTCGTTTGGTCGGTGCAGAAGTTTCGACCTTATCTGTATGGCCGTCATTTTACCATCGTTACAGACCACCATGCCCTATGTTGGTATTCCACACTCAAGAACTTATCAGGACGCCTTGGTCGCTGGATTATGCGTCTGCAAGGATACCATTTTACTATTATCTACAAGTGTGGTGAAACTTGACGCATCTCACAGCGCTGTGTTCTGTTGTCCGGAGTAGCACCCCGGCGCCGAGGTGCTACTCCGGACACCAGTGCGCACTGTGACTTGTGCGACAAATTTCCATTTCGGTTTCTTGGCCCATACACAGTCTTGGAGCAGACCTCTCCCGTTAATTATCGCGTCGAACCTGTTATTGCCCCAAATGACCGGCGCGGTCGCGGTATTGAGACTGTGCATGTCTCTCGTATGAAGCCTTTCACAAGGCGTTCTCCGTACCTTTAAGTTACGGCCAGGATGGCCGCTTTCACGCGGGGGAAATTAGTGTGGGCATTTATCAGGCATTCATCATCTGTGCATTATCATCACATGGTGTTCTTCTTCATCCTCGCTTGTGGGGACGCGTCTGGAGATTGTGCTGTGCCTCGGATGGGATCAGTTCGCCAAGTCTCGAAGGCATATTAAAGGCGTGTCAACTGCTACGTCACAGTAGTGCATTTTTAGACATACCTTCCCTTATGCATTTTTATTTTGCGTTTGACATTATTCTTGGCAATAATCTTTAGCACAAGTGTTAAACTAATCTCCGGCAACACTCTGAGAAATATTGAAAATTCTGAGTGGTGTAGACTCGAAGAAAAAAATCTGAGACCATTGAGCAATGTGCTGTATTTGAGATATTTTTTCATAAAATATGGCCATCAAAATTGCAAAGTAACAATATTTTGTAAACACACGTTACTCGTAGTATGCCAACAAAATGTTTAGACTCACAGCTACAATAGTTATTTCGTAGGACTTCGTCAAAATCCCGTCTTCGCGCGATTCGCAAAAAGCGGTTCTGCTGAGTGGAGATTTCTGAATTTTTTTGACTAAGGAAGAATTATTTTCGCAAAACTAAGAAGGTTTTCGTGGCCCTGGGGACTCGAACAGCAAGATATAGTTTTTTCAGCTAAATTAAAAGGGGCTCGCGGACATGCACCGACAGAGTATCTGAACACACCCCTCTACTACAAAGAGCAAAATATTTTTCTTGTTTCAGCTTCTCGCCGGTGATGGAGTTTCACGGCGGCTATCCGTGGCGGGAAGAAGTCGACGTGCCGGTCACGCTTGGTCTGGATTTACCGCGTGGCGTCATGCAAGAACCGGCCGCGCTGTTCCGTTTCCGGGAAACATCACAGTCGCGACCTTACGAGAACTTCGTTAGCAACGGCTTCCTGTCGCCAGCCGCATACTGCAATGGTTATACACCTGCTGACAGAGGTCGTACTAACTTCTTCCGAGACCTGGAGGGCGAGACTCACTTGCGCCTGTTACACCTGCGCCAGCGCCGTTCTTCGGCCACGCTACCTGTGGAGAGCCACTACGAACTGTGCTGTGGCAGTCCTAATGACGAAAGGCATCACGCGATGCCGGATGACACGGGCATTTGCGAGGAAAATCTCTCTGACGGGCTCTATGCTTGCCCGTCTGCAGACGCCATGTTTTTCTAGCATTTTTTTAGATAATTTTAGCATTTCTATGTGCATTTAGCGTTTATCTCCGAAAAACTAATTTCATATTTTCTTAGTTTGACTATCTGTTTTATTCGTTTACACAAGTTTGCTGTGGTCACTATTAACGCACATCGAAGTCGGCATCATATGAAAAGCCAGCACTGGAATGCGTGACCGATTGTAGTGCACGCTGTCTGTCTGCACTTCGTCTTCGGAAACAACGGCCCATATACGGGTTAGCTACTAGGAGCAATGGTGCGGTACGAATATCACGGGTTGTCAAGTTCAGGCGCTGAAACGGCACATAATGCGGTATGCCAACCAGTTTGTATGTTGGTGTGACGTGGTACTTAATGATCGCGCAATTGGCCGGCTTGGCCTCGAAGTTGAGCTGGCTTGGCATGAAAACGAAGTCGCTCTTGCAGCAGCCGATCATGATATGCGTAGTTCAATGTTCAATGGTATAATATAGGGCGCATGGCCTTTTTGCTACGCCCTCCAGTGTTCGCTTTTCATTCGACTCTGATAGTAGCTGTCTTTCTCTATTTGAAACCGAACTCATGTTTTGTTCACCCAGCGATCTTTCGGCAAGCGTCCGATATTCGGGCTGTAATTTCGAAAATTATGTATACGCAGTTTTTTTGGACATGAGTTGATCTGAAATAAAAAAATAAAAGATAACCTAAAGTGGTATCTTTTCTTTTTTCTTTTTCATAGCAGGATGACGTGCTGCGCGTAGGCTTCTCATGGGAACATTTGCGATGCGCTCCTCATAAGTTTCCGATGGTCGCATTGACGCACTTGAATGCAGCATGCAGAACGCAGGTCTGAATGACGCACGCAATAGTCTACAACTACAGCGACTCCCAGTATCCAGAAAATGAAGCTAAAGCCATGTAGTCCTTTGTATTTATTTACATATAGGGTCGACTTCACTGTAAAACTGAGGGATGAGTTAGCACCTTTGGCGATAGTACTCGCGTGGCTCGGAGCTGTTCCGGGGCAATTTTATTTTAAATATTTTGGCGCTGCTTGGTGCAGGAAATCAAAATCGGAAATATAGCGCTTTTCCGCAAATGGCGCAGCGTGCCACCGTTGCCTTTGTACTTGGAGATAGGGAAACGCTGAATGCCGTGATTTTTTTTTTCAGCTGTGTCATAAACGTCGTCAAACCTTGTAGCGGAGTCTTCGGGGGTTTTACGTGATGAAACCATGATATGATTGAGGCACGCCGTTGGGGAATGCTCCGGAACTTTCGACCACCTGGGGTCCTTTAACGTGCACGCTATTTTAAGTACTTGGGCCTCTACCTTCTCGCCTCTATCTAAATGCGACCGCCGCAGCCGGCATCGAGCCCACGCCTTTCAGGTCCACAGCGGAAAGGAGTCTTTCTCTTTTGAAATACTGAAGTGTTGCATATGGACATCCTCTTTTTGGACAGACTAGGGGTTCGGATATCCTTTCAATATTTTAGATTGTTTGATGAGAATGCCGTTCACCCACCAGCGAGTCCAACAAGGGGACATATGACAAAAAAAAAAAAAAAATATGCCAACTGTACAGTCGACCACAAAAGTTTACGGACCACGCGTGCGCATGCAAAACTGCCTGTTCGCGCCATCTAGCTGTGCGCTACCTTCCGTCGACCCCAGCGCTAGGACAGCCACGGGTCTTGTTATTCGCTGCCATGTGAATTTTCTACTGCAGCACATTGTTAGTTCGTAGTTTTCGTGCAAAGCGCTCATTTGAACTAAGGACGTCATACTTCTACCTTGATAGCAGTGATAGTTTCAACAACGCATTTGATTTATACATTGAGGCCCCGCCACGGTGGTCTAGTGGTTATGGCGCTCGACTGCTGACCCGAAGGTCGCGGGATCGAATCCCGGCCGTGGCTGCTGAATTTTCGTTGGAGGCGAAAGTGTTAGAGACCCGTGTACTTAGATTTAGGTGCACGTTAATGTAACCCAGGTGGTCTCAATTTCCGGAGCCCTCCACTATGGCGTCTCTCATAATCATATCGAGGTTTCGAGCCTTAAACCTGAGATATTATTAAAAATGAAGACAACTATCGTAATCAAGCGGGTCTGCGGAAAGAAGCCAAGCGAAAGAGTGAACGCGACAAGCTGCCAGCCCACTCTACGGACAACCTAGCTACAACGAAGTTCTGCCTTGCTACAACTCGTGTAAGCAGCAGGCAGTAGGGGATAGTTGGTACGTCTTCATGCTTGTGATGCGCTGCAGGTAGACACAGACCAGGTAGACACGGATTGCTACCGTTTTCTTCTCGATTTGCAGTGGCCACGAGGCCCACATTTGCCGCACTACACTTGCACGACATGCACGGCACTCTTCCTAACTGCTCCAGAAAGTGAAGCCACATCGAAGAGATCTTTTATTTCTGCGCATCTTATCAGATGACACGCGCGCAAGGGCCGCAAAAGCCACATAAATAAGCCTTATTTCCGCTTCCGGGCTGAGAAAGCCGATTTCACAGGACTTTTTATTTATTTTCAGCTTTCTGGTGGATAAATGAAGCCGCGACTCATTTCTATGGTGTGCATTAGAGCGAAACCCGAGAGATAAAAAAAGAACGAACTAAATAAGATAAGATGTGACGTTAGAAGCGACTATGCACAGCTACGGGAAAATCAAGCGCCTTTCTAAAACATTTAAAAATATTGACGACAGGTGGCTTTTGCTGTACAGCCTTAACTATAACGTATAGGTGTTTTGTCTTTAGCAATGACACAGTCGCTACTTCAATTACTTCGTAGTTTCCTTTCCACTGTCCTGCTTACGGTGTGATTTATCAGCGTTGGGAGGTGCTAACTAAGCAGCGTGCAGTATAAGGCTTAACCTAATAGGAAAGATTCCGAGCCCATTGACTGCATCTAGTGTTGTTTTTCATCAGTTGACGTATCTTCAATTTTATAAAAACGATCCGACTGTTTTTATTCACGGTTTCTTCCGCTTGCGGAACGGCACAGGCAGTTCTCCGTTGGCTTTGAGAGCAATGTAAAACGTCATCTGCAGCTCTTCTATCATCCGCGTAGATTCTACAGTAAACTTGGACAAGATCTTCGCCAGTGCAATCTTGATCTCCATCATAACGAACATCTGACTTGCAAGAGACGAAAGGAGCCGTTACGACATTTAGAGATATACAAGGGTGAAATGGAACGACTCTTTCGTACATCAAATTTGGTTCGACATCGTCATCACTCATATCATTTATCCAACCGTGAAAGACTCCCTGTCAACAACACATGGTTGCGCGAAATTCTGGAAGACTCAGCTTGTCATAATAAAATAAAACGCAACTTTAAAAATCAAACCATCATTGGCATAATTAGAAGATATACAGCAGGTTGTTCAAAACAGAAACAAAGAGAAGTAATGTGCAAAAATGCGGAATGCGCATTGACACTTGCAGTTAAGAACAGTGAATGCAGTCTAAATAAAGAAGCAGGAACTTTCTGTATTGGCTCACACACAAAACCTAGGCGTCAGTTTGGGAGGTTAAGCACCTTCAGAAAGCCGTTTTCGTCCTCGTCAGCGTTTCCATTGGCTTGTTGACAGAGCTACACAGCGAGTACACGCAGTTGACGTGGTATCGCATACTGTTTATTTAATCATGTTGAGACGAAAGAATATCGGCTCTGACCGACATCACAGATCTAGCGATAAAGATCTGTTACTCGTATAATCCCATGTAATCACTAATGATGCCAATTCGGTCATTCTCAGACTTGTACATAACGGTGTTACAAGCAATGGATTACTTTTAATCGATTACATTTCACTGTAATTTTCTAATGCTACAATTACTTCTTTTATGGAGTAACGATCCCTGCAATGCGATTCCTTCTCCCTGTAATTGATTAGAAATTTACACGCCTCAAATTTTAGTCTCAAGTTTCAAGTTGCAGTTTGAAATTGCATACGCTAGCGTGCATCTCTAAAATAACCTCTGACGAAAATTTGAGGCACGAAGGTTAGGTACCCATTTCTGCGCCTCGATTTACCTTCACCCTCGTTATTTATGCCACAGCATATATATATATATATATATATATATATATATATATATATATATATATATATATATATATATATATATATATATATATATATATATATATATATACACACACCGGGTGTCCCAGCTATTTTTAGCCAAGGGTTACAAAATACAAGATTAGAGGCAGGCGAGTGAAATCACTTGCAAATTACTGACAGTCACCTTGCGCACTACGGAAAATTTTTTGTTTGGTAACTAACTAATTCGTTAATTAGGAATATTTAATTAGATTGCTATATATTGACTGTAGGCAAGAAATGCGGCTTGCAAAGTTCGAGAGCGTCTTCAGAAACCCCAATTCTATTATTTGCGATAAGGAAAGTCTCACGTATACAATTTTTTCCAAGCCGCAAAGAAAGCCCGCGCAATACAAAAAGAACCACGTGACTAGCGCATTCGCCCGCCGCGAGAATGCTGCCTGATGCTGCCCTCAGCCGTGGTTCGAGCGAACGAAATCAGCTGCGGCCGCGACACGCGGGCTCCGTTGCAGCGGTAGGCCGATAAATTGGCGATGGTCTCTTGGCCCGTTGCCACCCAGTTGGCGCGCGTGACGGTACTTTTCTTCAGTAATGTGCACAAGTCTGGTCATTGTTAGGATAAATGTACGTATCTGAAGTTAAAAAAATTTGCGTTGTTTGCTTCGAAGTCATGTACACTTCGTCGAGCTAACCTCACCAAGTAATACTTCGTCACTAATAGCATCCTTGTTTTACAATACCGAAGAGCATTTGCTAGGCTGAAATTTCCCCCATACGCTTAAACGGGTCACATCGTTTAAAAAAGATAGGGCAGAAGGCCCATGTCAAAGTAGTGCTTTCTGCTCCTGAGAAACTTCAAAATATAGAAGTTCATTGACTGTGCGGAATCTGTCGTGTACAGCTTGCCTATTTCATGTGGCAAAACCTATGTAGGAAAAAGCGTGAGGTGTGTAAATGATCGCCTCAGGGAACATTGTCGAAATGTTAGGTGTGAACATTGTCGAAATGCAGAAGGTGTGACGGTTGTGATGATCCTGGTGTTTCCGGTGCTGACCGTAATGCAGATCACCGTGTGGAAAAGAAGTGCTTACCAATGTTTCAAAAATGCACATTGATAACAAGAAGCTAAAGTAAACTCGCGCGGGAGATAATTGAGGCGGGAAAGATAGATAGTTGAGGAGATAAATGTGTGGTCAAGCCGTCGATTGCTCTATCTTTGAAATAACTGGGTTACCTGAAGGAAGTCATTGATGGTGTCGTATTTTGCGCCTGCAGCGCCGGCGTCATGCAAGGTCACGTGTACCCTTATATATTCTGTTCCCCTGGCTTCAATAAAGTGTTGAAAGTTAGCGCCTGTGTGTCATACGTGTTCTTTGTCCTCCTTTATTTGTGCGCTTAGAATTTATTGGTCGTGTCATAATCATATCGTGGTTTGAGACGTTAAACCCGAACAATTATTATTATATCGACAATTGGTGTCAGAACTCCTTTAACGTGCACTGACATGGCACGGTACACGGGCCACTAGCGGGATGCTCCGGGTTAATTTTGACCACCGGGGTTCTTAACCCATGTATGCCCAAACTTAGAAGAATTGAAAAAACAAATATTTTCTTCAGAAATAAGGCACTTGTACCCTCCACAAAATGTACAAAATTTTTATTTACGCTCAGGCAAGGGAAACACTATTTTCCAGGCCGTCCTACATGTAGGACACTGGGCATATGGGCTGCTATGTACTGGTGTGGTAAAGCTTGAAGCATTTCACGTGCACACCAACGTCGCTCTTTGTGCACCGAGTTGTTTTCTCGTGGCAGTGAGAGCACCTTGTCTATTTGGAATTAGGGCAACAATATAGTCAGTGCGGTCAGAACGACTTTGTGCCTGTATGGAGGACTGGCGGGATTTTCCGCGGAACGGCTTGCATCCGTATTTCTTGAGATAGGCCAGTGCGATCGACATCCGAAACTAAAGCCGCTCAATGTTCCCATTCTGTTTCCTATACGGCTGCACAGCGTTGTTCACAGATGCGTCGAGAAGGCAGGCAAACAGAGAAGAGTACCACTTTTTTCCTCCCATGGCATTTGTTCATCCGCGTATATGTTACTTTCCTGCACAACACGTGTCATGACGTCGCTCTCAAAGAATTTCTCGAGGGCTCTTGCCGGATTAGAGAAAAAACTTTCATCATCTTAATCGTGCGACCACTCACTCTGGCGTAACTTTGCATTCGTGTCCCGCCTGGTCCATTGAGTGCTGTATTTGTGAACTTTTTCGTCCGTCTCACTACCATCATATTCCTCACAGGACGAGGACCCGTTGTCCAGGTCCACAATTTCCGCTTGAAGGACGCTTCCAAACAAGTGAGCCATGTCGGTGTCGTTTTCATCACTACTTTCTTCTTCAGTCACTACGGCTGTAAAATTTCACTCACATCGCCCCCTGACACCTTATTTGCCCAGTGTCCTAAATATAGGACGGCTTGGTTTACGGCGTTGTAACTAATGAGCCCCAAAGATTCGAACAATGCAACTGTCCCCAGTTAACCTCTCAGCCCCTACGAGCGGGTCAAAAAAGTATCGCAATTATTCAAGGAAGAAGAAAGGGTCATAACTTAAATTTTCTTCGGCTCCATGGCCTCTGTGGAACAGAGTACGCGTTCACCCGGATGAAGCAGTGTGTACGTGGCAGTATTAAGGGCAAGCAATGTGCAGGCTAGCACACGTTTGGGCAGAGACCTGCTTTATTCAGTGCACGTGGCGCTCGTCTTCAGCTAAAGTAGCGATTTTAAAGCGTATCAAAGAAGTGTCCTAGATGTGGGACACTGGGCATATATGGGACAAGCACCTAAATCAAAAAGGGCACGGTTGTGCTTGCATTTGTCCCCCATCAAAATGCGGCCACCGTGGGCGGGAGTGGAACCCGCGTCGTCGAGCTTAGCAGTGGGACATCTTAGCCGCTAAGTTTCTACGGCTAGTCAATCAAGTAAAAAATTAAAGAACACAGAACATACTATACGCTGATAGTCTGATACATAGATACAATATCACTTCCATTGCAAACAGAGCCGTATTCAATAGACCTCTTGCGCTTCATTTCTTCTTGAGAGAAAACGTCAGCCTATCATGTGGATGATGCTAATGAAAACGGCAGGTCGATTGCAGAGAGCTCATACGAACGAAATGCTTTGTGAATTCGGCTCCTAGGTTTTTAAAACAGACATCTAATCACGCTAGTACTGCCACGCAATGCCTAAAACTGCAACAGGTATTCATCTGTGGCGTCTGAAAATGACGTATAAAATATTCACCATGTCTTTCTTATTATGCCGAAATCTTCCATGCAGGTTTAATGAGAACCTAATTACGCTCTATCTAAAGTGCCGATGCTTTCAAATAGTAAAATGGAAGAATGAAACCTGAAGATAGAAAATATACCGGATTTAGTGTATAGTGGAAGATTACTGGGCTCTTAAAGCTAATGCATATGCACTTGTGCGAAAGCTGCCATAGAGCACTGCACGGGCCCGGGCCGACCCGAATGCCCGGGCCGGGCCGTCCGAAGCGTTTCCCGGCGGGCCCGGGCTGGGCTCGGGCTTGAAAGTGCGGGCCCGGGCCGGGCCCGGGCTTGAGCCCGCTCACTAAAAGGCGTAAGTCGGGCCTTCGAGCACACGCGAACGTTATGTATTGCATGGTGGTCTAAGGTATACTGGGCCAAGCTGCAGTGACACGTGCAAAGAGCTGGCTCTTAGTAAAGCTTAGCAATAAAAATAGAAAAACAGTTGAAGTGCTATTTTTTCATCAGTATAGATATATAATATCTATACTGGTGCGTTTATTTTATGCTGTATGCTCAGGAATTCATCTGTATATATATATATATATATATATATATAATATAATATATATATATATATATATATATATATATATATATATATATATATATTATATATATATATATATATATATATATATATATATATATATATATATATACAGATGAATGAACGTTCTCTAACGTGCACCTAAAGATAAGTATATAGACGGGTGTTCTTCCATTTCGCCCCCATAAAATTGCGGCCGCCGTGGCCGCGGCAATCGCACCCGCGTCCTAGGACTTAACAGCGAACAGCTTAACCGCTGAGCTACCACCGCGGGCAAAGCAACATTTCGATGCATATACACACCGGATTTTCCGTCCGTATGCCCGCTACAACGCGCAAGGCATCATTAATAATCATCATCAACAACTAATATCCTCTAGCGGGCCCGGTCCGGGCCTGGTCATGAACACGCGCGCCCTGGATAAGTTTAGTAATGAACGCCCGGGCCCGGGCCGGGCCTGGGCTGGGAACGACGTGCTCGGGCCGGGCTCGGGCTGGGTTCGGTCATGTACGCCCGGGCCCGGGTCGGGCCCGGGCTTGGAACGACGGGCGCGGGCCGGGCTCGGGCTGTGTTCGGTCATGTACGCCCGGGCGCGGGCCGGGCCCGCGCCGGGCCCGGGCCGTAAAAACGGGCCTGTGCAGTGCTCTAAGCTGCCATGATATAATTTAGCAAAAAGTTTTTCTTTAATAATGTTACTTCAAACAGCATGCTCGTGCTAAGAGAGGTGTGGGCAGCGGCGACAAAGATGCCGCTGCCAACCGAATCAATTTAATGAAGATAACTTTATTGTTTAACGCCTGCTTTTGCAATTTGAATAATATTACGCAGCATGGGAGCGGGTATTTAGTAGTTATAGTAGAAGAGATCTAGCACAATTCAATCTAGGTACTTCAATTTGAAGCGATTTATATTGCTGTTCCAGATAAGGCTTGTCTCCCATGTCCAATCATCAACAACGGTCGATCTTCAGTGACTCAAAAGCAGCCCTACAATCTGTGCTATCTGCTCTGCGTTGCGGGTCATACGAACAGCCCGTACTCGAAATTGGACGTCTTCTCCATATTTCACATGAGATAGGGAACCACGTGACGTTTTAGTGGCTGTCAAGTCACTGCGGCGTCACAGGGAACGAACACGCCGGTAATGCCGCTCGGGCAGCTCTTCGAAGCACACAGGAAGATACGACACCACTTTCCAGGTCTGACGCTGCCAGCGGTCTTGGAGGGCTTGCACAGGAGATCACACTCGCTCTATGGTGCCCACCAAGCAGCCAAACCAACCGGACCAATCGTCAACGCCATCTATCCTCTTTGATGCGTCTCTTTATGCCAACTGAACTCCGCCGAAGAGAGGCCACCCTGCCTTATCGCTCATGGCTAGGGGTGGCATTTACAAAATCCTATTCATTTCGCGTTGGAATGGCCGACAACGCTCTTTGCGATGCCTGTCGTTGCGAGGAGACGCTACACCACATCCTGTGCTACTGTCCGGTATATAATGTTGGGAGACAGTGACTGGCGTCCGTTCAAGCGCACCTTGACAATAGACAAATGTCTGTTGAAACTATTCTTGCATGTCGTAGACAGAAGACATCGCAGCTAAAGGCGACGAAGGCACTTCTGAGGTTTTTAAGAGAAACGGACTTGGACAAGTGGCTGTGACCGTAATCTCGCGTACCACGCAAGAGTGACCGGCTGAGTCTGTGTGTGCTGTGTCATGTGCTATCTTTCTCTCTCTCTCTCTTTCCTCTCCATCTTTAAATCTCCCCCACCCTGTTCCCATGTGTAGGGTAGCAAACTGGTTTCACTAAACTGGTTAACCTCCCTGCCTTTCATAATCTACTATTTCTTCTGTCTTCTTCTTTAGCCATTAGAGTTTGTTCATTGCAAATTTGGTGATCTTTCGCATTAAACTTGAACCACCCCAAATTGCTACCAAGCCTCAGTCACATGTGCCAAAGGTGTATCTTGTATCAATATACACGATACTTCATACGATGTATCGCAAACGTAGATACTGGTACACCAACTTCCGAGGTTATCACGATACTGATACATTATACTAAAAGAGTATTTAAGATAGTATCTAAGATAAATGTATCTGCGATACTACCCAGCCTTGTCTGAAGCTGGTCTAGAACTCTGCGATCTACACTTTGGGTCTTCAGTCAATAATTAAAAAGTTGGGTAATAGGGTATGGATGGATGGATGGATGCTATGAGCGTCCCCTTTATAACGGGGCGGTGACATGTCTGCCACCAGGCTCGAAGAAAAAAGAAAAAAAAAACCTTCCTTGTTTCATGTTGTCCTAATACCTTATCTACATTGATTAAATCTATGTTATTATACCAAAAAAAAAATATAAATTCACGGTCCATCTCTCTGCCTCTTAAGGCAGAATGACCTTATTTTTCCGCATTATTTATTTTTGTACTTTATCTCTACTTTTCTGCCACCAATACTCTAACCGTCTCTTACTTATTTCTATCGCGGACGTGTTCAGCTTTCCATTTTTGTCCCTAAAACCCAAGGCTTCATGTAGACTCGTGCCCACACGTATACCTTGGTGAATATCGCCACATTCAATCAGTACATGTTCCATCGTTTTCTTAGTTCCCCCGCAGCATGTACATTGTTCTTCTTCGTTACTGAATCTCGCTTTATAACTACGCGTTCTAAGGCAGCCCGACCTTGCTTCAAACAGTAAAGCGCTTCCCCTTGAATTTTCATGAAACCTTTCTGTTAGGTTTTGGCCGCTCATAAGTCGATTGTGCAGACGGGACGGGACGGCGCGGCACGGTACGTCGTACAAAGCTTCTTTCTCGGCTCTCCCCCTGCCTGGTCTTTCGCTGGGCAATTATCAAGAGAAAGCAAACGGCTTCCTTTGAGCAAGCTTCTCTACCCCGATGGCCAGCATGGGTTGCGGTCAAGCGACCGTTCTCAGAGGTCGGCGGCCCGAATGTGTGGGAAAATGAGGAGGACATCCCCCGCTCTATGCCGTCGCTCGAGGCGACAGTATGCGTGACCCCAAGCTTTCGCAACAATGCAAGGTCGAATGCGTGGGAGGCAGGGTCACGCAAACGCCTTTTCTTTCCCAGAACCATTTAACGACTGGCCCCGCGAGTTCAACTCGATGCGTATGGGAAAACGGCGTGAACGCACCAGGGCTAAGATACAGATGTATTTCGACCGTGAGAATCCCTGAGAGCGTGGGAAGGAGAGAGAGAGCCATGATGGGAAGAGTGCCAAAACGCCTGTATGCGCTGTAAAGACACTGCTGTCGAGATTAAGGACAGCCCAGTAGGGAGTGGCTTAATCTGAGGATAAACGGATTGGATAAGGGAATGCCGAGGCGGACCACCAGTGGCCACCTCCCCTTTTCTTTGTTTACCGCAAGGTACTTAAGACTGGACGGAATTCGTTTCCCTTCAGTCTAGGCTGTAATCACTTAACTGATCGATCAGTAAGACTCCGTACGATGCAACTTCTGTATGGGCCGTAACCACTTGGTGGTCGAACAGTGAGACTCGGTTCGTTGTATGTAGTAACAGTGTTATAGGCTCTAACTTAAGAAAAGTTAAGTAGAAGAGTAAGACGCTGTTGATGTCTATGTTATCATCAGTGTGCTTCGGCAAGATGTACATATGACTGTAAATATTTCGCTACAATATACCTTCAAGTTTTTATTACCTCCAACCTGCCTCCTGCTTCATCGACGTCGATCATCTCCTTGACGGGACTTCAATCCACATCAAGGAGAAAACGAACAAGGAAAAACATAACTCTTTCTCTCCTTATTTCGTTTTTTCCCTTTCGGTAGTTACTCAGAGCCGGCTTCTTTTCCATCGCTGTCATCCAATAAGTCTTCTCCGCCTCTCTGACCTTCCGCTTAATGCTCCTTGTTGCCATATCGCCCGCACTGCCAGCCGTATATTTACTGGTGAGCCTCCTAGTTCTTTTTCTCCACTGCGTGTCAACGCTTTTTCTATACAAATATCTGAAAACCTTATCTGCCCATCTACTCTTCTTCATTTTCCTCAGCCTCTCTTCGAATCTCATTTTGCTCTGAGCTTCCCTCACTCAAAGCCTGTCCATCCCATATCACCCTTTACAGCCTCATTTGTCGTCTTCCCGTGAGCGCCCAACGCGAGGCGGCCCACCGTCCTTTGCTTTACAGTTGAAACCCGCAATAACGAAATCGGCGGGGAAAGCACGAAATTTCGCTCTTGCGTAATTTCGTTGGCGCGAGAATGCGGCAGAAAAGACGTGAAATTTACAAAAAAAAAAAGACACATTTTATGTCCAAACGTCAGTAAGTTTGCTTTGGCGGGCCTTACCATGCAGCAGTTCCATGCCTCTCGATCGGGAATCTCGTTTGCCACGGCACAAAGTTCGCCCGATGCACTGGTCAGTGACGGCGGCTCTGTGCTGTCACCAGTACCGTCGTCAAGTGCGCCTACAGCCGAACCTTCTTCCGGCTCCGCTGGATCAGCGCGGATGAGCGCAGAATAGTGGACAGTCAGCTGCACGCAACGCCGGATTCTTCGGCGATGTCCATTTTTTTCCCTGCCCTTTTCCACCTCACTGATGATTGCAGCCTTATCTTCCAGTGTGATGAACTTCCGCTTTTTCGTTGGAGGCGGCATCTTCGCAGGCAGCGGAATCGGACGAAGCAATTGCGACACACAGTTCACGTTGCACCAAGCGACCAAGCAAACGCTTCACAAATGGCTCCACACACGCGACCATGTGCGCGCAAAGCCGACAAAGCCAAGCACAGAGCCAAGCCAACGAACGAAACTCCATGAGGAATGTGGATTTGGCTACGTAGGCCGCGATAACGAGCAGGTGTTTTGGCAAGCCATCATCATCATTGTCGCCAGCTTTATGCTTTTTTTGTAAACAATGATGGCGGCTTCTTCTCAAGTGCGCTGTAGCGATAGTTTAGCACAATTTAAGTGAAGCATGAATGCATTTCAGCAGTTTTCGAAGGTAGTTAATGTTGGGAGAGTAGATTATTTGCGCACTCGTGTTTCAAAAATTTCGTTAATGAGGGACTGCGGTACGAATATCTTTCGTAGTCGCGAGTTACGAAATGTATTGACTCATATGGGCGTTCGCCAGTGCTCCGAAAATATTTCGTTGTGTGAGAATTTCGTTCCCTCGGGATTTCGTTATCGCGGGTTTCGACTGTACATCCATTCCTGATTGTTCTGACGTCATGCATACCACTGAGTTCCCAAATATAAGCCCCGGGACCATCACACTCTTCCACAGCCCTCGAAGCACCTCGTACCTATTGTATCCCCATAAAGCTCTGTGCTTCATAATTGCAGCATTCCTCTTTTCCTTTGCTGCCGATGCTTTCTCTTGTACCTCCATATATCTATCCCCCTCATTTACCCATACTCCAAGGTACTTGTACTCGCTTACCCTCGGTATTTTTTGGCCTTGTATTAAGACCACGTGGTCTTCGTGATCATTGAATACCATCAATCCACATTCAAAATGTACAGCGCCATCTGTCGACAATCTCATAAGCTCTATCCGCCATGTTTTGTTGGGCGCGGAAACGAAACCAGTCGCTTATCGCAGCGTTTGAGGTGCTAGTTACTGGTTTTTTTAGCTTCGTTATGCGATCACTTCCCAATGCTTCGTTCGCTGTTCAGGCGACGAGGGAGCCCTGACAATGCCGGGAACAAGGTAACACTATCTTTAATCGAATTTATCGAATTTAGACTATTTTTATTCATTATTTTTTATCGAATGTACCGACGCGAACTTGTTTCGTCAACAAGATCGGCACTGTGCATTGGTTCGGAAATGATCGGCGCACGCAAGAGCGCTCTTCAACCTGAGTTTTTATTTCTCTGTACAATTTAGTTGCTCGCCTACAACATAAGCTAGACTCGCAGAACAATATATTACGATATATGCATTTTAAAAGAGACGGCTGAGGTCGCACACGCGCAGGAGAGTTTGGTTGATCAACATTAGCTTGTCGGTGTTGCAGATCGACGAAAGCAGTGATTTACGTATATAAACATGTGTAGGTAGCGCCACAGACGCTGCAGCGCGCGTCCGCGGTAAATCAGTGCCGCCACTCGAGACTCGATCGGCGCAAAAATTCTAATAGACACCTCTTTGCAAGCTTCGCAAGCAGCGTGCGCTGAAGTTCATAGTCTGCATGCCACGAATGCCTTTCGCTTTACACCCCCTTATCCTTCCTCTTTTATTTTTCTTTTGCTTGCTTCGGTCAGCGTGCGCTGCGAAGACGGAGCAGAGTTACGGAGCCGTACTGTAGATGGAGCTGTTTGTTTGGTAGATCTAATAATATCTGGGGTTTAACGTCCCAAAACCACGATATGATTATGAGAGACGCCGTAGTGGAGGGCTCCGGAAATTTCGACCACCTGGGGTTCTTTAACGTGCACCTAAATCTAAGTACACGGGCCTCAGACATTTTCGCCTCCACCGAAAATGCAGCCGCCCCGGCCGGGATTCGATCCCGCGACCTTCGGGTCAGCAGTCGAGCGCCATAACCACTAGACCACCGTGGCGGGGCTGTTTGGTAGATCTAGAGTTACTGTATATGCTACCTTTAGGTAGCAGAGTTGCGCACCTGTATTCCAGAGCCGCTAGCAACCATGCATTGCGGAGAAGCTGACGCTCGGGCCAATTTTTGTATTTCTCGACGCCGCCGCTGCAGCGAATTGAATTAACATTAGTCATCGACAGCCAATGTTTATCGCCGGCCGTCGACATGCCAGACATGTTTATCGGCGACACGGTAGGCATGGCGCCTGCAAAAACGGAGTGCGACTTCACCGCATAGCTGTGGTTGCTAGCCGGACCTATGCGCAACTCTGCTACCTAAAGGAGCATATACAGTGATTATAGGCAGATCTAAGGTAGATCTAAGGTGCGATCTAAGATCGCACTCATTTCTGCTGATCGCGGGCCCTCGCATACTGTTCGCAGTAGCGCGTGGTTATGCACGCCTCCGTGGTATGCGAAATCAAAACGCGCAATATTTTAAAAAGATATGCCAATAAACGTACACGTATAGCAAATCCAAGCCCAAGCTAGGGTGCGAAGATCGTGTGGCTGAGCTACGCGTTACTGGGGGCAGACGCTGCCCGCGAAGGCGGTTTGTCGCTGGATTTGCCAGCGGCGGCGGCAAGGACACGTGCGCGCATGCGCTCTTCATTCGGCCCAGAGCACTGCTGGTTAACAATAATTATTGTCACGCACCACAGATGCAACCCGAGAGCTCTGCGCGTGCGCGGAAGCGTGGGCGGCAGTGTTGTGGCCGTGGATGCCCCTAGTTTCGATAAGAGCAATGGCGCCGCTCGACGTTGCTTTGGGAGCCTATAGCGTTCAAGAAAGCCAGAACGACAACACTAAATCCTCGCTGTAATTACGACCACAGAACATTATAACCAATCAGTGAGCACTACAAGAGCATTACTCGGGCCGCATCTCTGTATACAGTTGAAACGTGCGATCATCATTTTTGTTTGGTTTGCGGCGCACCGCTCATGCACATGTCCATGCCTTGTTTATTTCGAAAAAAAAACTGTGACACACGCCACTGCGGAAGGTGTAGAGATACTTGTGGCTAAAGAAATGAGCTGAGGAAAGCAGCACAGCGTTGCACATGTCGCGCAGAAACAACGTGGTGTCGATATCTGTCGAGTGTTTATGACGCGTGCGCAAGGTTACTTTAGAAGGTTGACAGCCACGCCTCCTCTGCAACGAACTCTTTTCCTGAATAATAATAATAATATCTGGGGTTTAACGTCCCAAAACCACGATTTGATTATGAGAGACGCCGTAGTGGAGGGCTCCGGAAATTTCGACCACCTGGGGTTCTTTAACGTGCACCTAAATCTAAGTACACGGGCCTCAAACATTTTCGCCTCCATCGAAAATGCAGCCGCCGCGGCCGGGATTCGATCCCGCGACCTTCGGGTCAGCAGTCGAGTGCCATAACCACTAGACCACCGTGGCGGGGCAATCTCTTTTCCTGAACGCCTACCTCGGATCGAAAACGCACACCACTAGAGAACTGCAGTTTGGCTTTACGAAGCGGTGCGCCTCTTGCAGTTGCCGTTCGAATGAGTTCTTAGGCGCGCAGAGCTCCGATATTGAGTTCTCGTTGATTTGTGGCAGCACAGTGAGGTCCGCTGACCGTTCGGAGCTGGATGACGAAAGAGACAGCCGCATTTTCTTGGTCCGAAAGCTTCGCCAACGACTTCAGCTTAGCCTCTCCTTGTGGAGACGCTAGCAGACAATTCCGCGTCGACGCCCAACAAAAAAAAAAAAAAATGGCGGACGTGCCCAGTGTTGCCGGAGCACCGAGCATTATGAACATCCCCTGTTAAACAATATAATGAGTAAAGAGTTAAGAAAAATAGCTTGAGTAAATGTATGTTGGTGCGAATAGTATGCGTTAGGTTCAATTTGCTTCCGACGCGCCTGTCATTTTTTTTTAACACGAAAGTGTTTTATGCCGGGGTTCACCAAGTACGTCCGTCACGGATATGACGTTGATAAAATGGACGCCAACTGGTGAGAAAAAAAACAAGAAAGAGATACCCCGCTGGGAATCGAACCCACGACGTTGCGGCCGCGACGGCAAGCGCCCGACGCCCTACCGACTAAACTAACTCGGAAGGTGCTAGACACGGCGCGAACGTGCCTTATATCTTTCACACATTCTCTCGCGGCGGGCGGAGCGGGGCGGTGCCGCCGTCTGTGAGATGTGAAAAGAAGTAATGCTTCACGATCGACACTTACTAGCGCTTACTCCGAGATTGCACGCGATATCGGAGGTCGTGGTTAAAGCGTTTCGATACCAGAGAGGCGGTGGTGGTGGTAGTGGTTTGAAGAGGAAAAGGCGCCTAATTTCTGCAGCCTGGTCGACTGGCCGCTCTGGCGTCGCCGAGGCACCCTTGACGCAGTTACGTTCTTTGCCTTTGGCTTCGTGTTAGCGTACGTCGGCTCATCGGAGTAGTGCAGCTTCCGCGTGCACCAACGGGATTTCTCCGCCGCCGACTGCTTCAATTGGGAGAGCACCGACTAACAAAACTGCTGCAATACGCGTTGCTGAAAGCACGCGATTTCGACGGGCGAATGGCGTGCCTTGGTGGAGGGAGAGCAGCGCCTGCGAGACAGAGGCCAGCGGGTCGCACGCGTTTGCGGCTCATGCAGGCTACGAACCTCTACCTCCCGTGTTGCTGAAGCGCAGTGCGTGTTAGTATATGCATGAGCACAGGCGTCGGCTACCCATTACTAGAAAGCGCACACCGTGCCGTTTCTCTCCTTAATTGACGACGCTTTGAAGAAGTGCATACCGGGTACCAGTGTTGATTATGAGCTTGTTGATATCATCCTTACGCGGGATTCACGATTCGCTGTGTCGAAATATATGTTCACACCGTCAGCTACCACAACGGTTTAATCATGATCATGGGCGTTAGTCGTCGCGATAGAGACATGCTGTCAACATGGGTGCATCCACGTCAAACGGTGCTATAGCTGCCAAACACGAATAGACATTGTACAAGCTCTCATATATCACTACACAATAAGCACTACTTCTGTGAAGACACGTTTCACTTTCGGGTTATACCGATTCCTATGACGGAGGGATCAGCCATGTTTTTTTATGTCTTGATGGAGGCGCAAATGCTTGAGGTCCGTGTACTCAGATTTAGGTGCACGTTGAAGAGCCCCAGGGGGTCGAAATTTCCGGATCCCTCCACATCGGCGTCTCTCATAATCGTATAGTGGTTTTTGGAGGTAATAGTCCACCAAATATTATATTTTCTAAAGTCTTAGTTCATGTTCAGGTTACGAGGGAATACCTCTAAAATAGCACCTTTTCCAACATTACGTAGTGGGAACGCAACCTTAGCCAGCTTTTAGAGTGCAGCACAAGCTGATTGCTTCGAATTAGCGCCATTAGCGCCAAAAAATGCCGGAATGCAGCACGGAATGTGACAGCGCATACGCTCCTCTGCAGGCACGGGGCCCGTAGACCGGTACTATCCGTGAAAGCAGCTGGTCAAAGCAGGTGCTGATAAAGGTGCGCCTCTATTATCACTCCCAACGTCATGATACTTTTGCGCATCCTTACCGTAGTCGGGATCACATTTTGTTGCACATTAAAAACAGCCGTCGCGCCTTCTCGCAACCACTGGTTCGCCACCGCACCGTTAAGCGTTGTTACTTTGACGAGGGCGTTGTCACATCGAGAATACACTCTAGAAACTCTTTGTTTGTCTATTTCCGACATTACATTCGAGGTGTCACTGTTTGTAATTCACGTGCACCTTTCGGTGACGTCACGAAGCAGAGACACTTTCCTTCGCGTCATCTTTTTGAAGCTCATCGGCGTTCCGCAGACACAGCAGTGGCACACAGTGCGTTGAGGCTTCTCGCGATTGCGTCAGTTCACGTCTTTTCCAGCAGTGCAGTGTGTTCCCTCTCAAGCGATTACCCTCCTGTTCTCATCGCGAGCTGATGGAAACGGCAGTGGCCAGTCAGGGGGCGTCTGCGAGGCGTATTCTGTGGGAATCGATTGCCAAGGTTTCAAAACGCGCGCCTTCGCCGCATTCGGAAACTCCTGGAATGTTTAAGGAAGAAACGGAAGACAACCAGCGTTACGTGAAACACCTTCTAGACTTCCGAGACGACGAGCTGGAACCTACCACGGGACCAGTGCAATGTTCACGAATAATTGTGGCACCCTCTATGACTTCCGCGCCCAACATCATCACCGATATGGTGGCATTTGCTCAGTTGAAGCAGTGGCCGCAGCAGCTGGTGTTTCACACATGTCGTGGCGGAAATTATTGCGACGGAGGGAACGCCGAGACAATAGTCGGCAGTGGTGGCCTTGTTTCGGCAAGTGTGAACGCAAGGTATGCTTTTTTTTATTAGCGGCGAATGTTCGAGCAGCTGTTTCTACGCCACCACGTTTATGCTAAAGCACCGGGCGTACTTGCACTGTTCTAGAGAGCGTCCTCCGATTCTTGTAACATTTCTTGCAAACCATAACGGTGTCATTGACGTTACTGTTATGGGTTAAAGACAGTTTACAAAACTATTCTGCGCATGCACTACAAGGTATCTTTACAACCAAAGGCTCCTATCACAACGTTTCGCAATTTCCTGAGAAGCCAAATTAACCCATTACCTTTTCGTTAAACCTAATGCAGCGTAAGGGGTTCAGGTATTAATGAGCGCGTTCTAGGCTGCGTTATGGATATCTCTTGAAGAACATGGCTGAGCACAGCTGGGCTGGCCGCGACGTGGTCAGATGTCACCTATAACGGGCAATATCTTTTTTACCACATTTTATGATTAAATAAGAGGTAAAACGAAAGAATGTGTCCACCTGTACTATCAATTTACATTGTACACTGGAATGACTTGTTCGCTTTTTTTTTATCGAACTCATCTATTTGCAGAGTTCTACCGCTTCTTTCCTTGGCTCGTCTTCCCTTGCTGTTACGGATGTTGTCATTGGGTGAACTACGAATAACCACTTTGCATGTCACAAACGCCCTGTGAAGGAAAGAATGAAACAAAGTGGCTGCGACATAAAATCACAGTGCTGCTATCCATCGAACTATTACCCAAGCTCTGGTTGAATGCCCCCTCGTTTGCTTACGATAAACTGTCTTATTAATCATACGTGCTCTCCGCTTCCAGTTCCCGCTGCCTACACGTGCGACTCCAGGGGATGAAGTCGAATTATCGTTACTTCGTCTCCATTGGCGTCCAGCTGTACGGCCAGACAAGCGACCCGGACCGCGACATCGGTAAGTTCGGATAGCGCGTATAAAAGCGGTGATTTTTGTGGGACTTTTTTGCCTATTTCTCAACAGAACCATTGACGCAGGAAGAAATAGTCCCCGGATAACGAAAACTGTTCACCTAGCTTTCATGATTTCGCACCGCATAGGACGTCTGCCGACGCGAGAGGCACGGGTCTGTGCCGTAGGAACTGCGTTCAGCTGAATCGGAAAGGCGACATGATTAAAAAGAGCGCCAAAAATGTGGGACAAGACGAAGAAAGCCAGAAGACAAGCCTTCTCCATTTTCTCCCGCATTTTTTCGCGCTCTTTTTATTCGCCGTGTATTATCAACTCGCCCAACAGCCTCTTCTTCTAAAAATGAGGGGCTAGCCTTCGATTCTTGCACAACAGCAGGCTGCGCTCACGCTCTTTTCCTGGTTAACTTCGCAGGGATTCTGCGTGGGTGGCTGTGACCATTGCTTTGGCAGAAGCTCCACAAACATTCGAGGTGTTGCATATGCTACGTGAACAAGCCCATTTCTAATCTGTCACACAATCACCTAATAGAGTGGGTCACGAATAGTGCGTAGGAAACGCACAGCCTTATGGGAGCTCTGTTCATCAACCCCATTCCCCCTAAACGTAGCTTGGTTGGTGGGTGTGGCACTTCGCTTCCGAGGTCGAGTTTGTTGTCGGGTACGGCGAAACATGCAAGAACGCTCGTCCACACTCTTGCAACTATTAACAAGAAAAATGAAATTCAACGTGATTGCCTACAGCGTCGCATGTCATTCGCTACATCACGCCATTGAGCAGTGACATCGGTAACACTGCATGCTCAAGCGCGCTGCTACAAATGTTTTCAATCATCACTTTTACTCTTACTTTTATGGCAGGGCCTTGCTTCATTTTGAGCGTCACTTTCAGCGTCGAGTTTTCGCTCTTCAAACCACACTTGCTTCATTTTCTCACCCTTATTCCTTGGCGCATGAGCTGGTTATAATACAAAGGGGAAAAATATAAATGGCATCACAGATGAACCGATTAATCGACGCCTGTGCTCGCACCGGCTGTTTGCATTCAGGACTACGAAAAGATACATTAGCAAGGTGTGTCTTTCTGATAAGAAAAGCGTGGTGGACAATGTTCGCTATGGATTGTGTTTCGTGCGCTTGCGTGTATAGTCTCTGTTATAAGACGTTGACACGAAGCCAGGTCAAGGCTCCCGATTATTGGTAACAAGGGCGTACTTTGCATTAGGTGCACGTTAGAACTTCATGGTTAAAATTAATCTCTGATACCGGACTGCGGCTTGCCTCATAATCAGATATACCGAGTTATACCGAGGGAGAGGCGACTATGAAGGACGGTTTATTACTCCAGTATTCATGCCTCTGAACACTGCATGCCAGGTAGTCATGGTGACGGTACCTTGAAGAAACAGCACCAGGAACTTGTTGTGAGGGAACTGATTTTAATGCGATAGCTTTTAACAGCCCGTGTCACCGAAATTCCGGCGTCGGTTTCATTGGTTCTGAGCGAAAAATCGGTGTTGTGCGTGCATGAGCGAAAAGTCGGGATGCATGCATACAAATAATAAAAATCTTTGTTTGTAGTGTGAATCGAACTCGGGTCTCGTGCCTGGCAGTCAGCCGTATTACCATAGAGCCACGCCAGTACTTGAAACTGCTTCGGAAAAAAAACCCATGCAGCTGTCATTTAGTGCGAGGAGACCCGTTAACACATGTAATACTGCGGGGAAGAAGGGTAGAATTGCATCGAGCGCCACACCATATGAATTGCGCAGCGAATCGGTGGTTTAAAGGGCTACCCAATAAAATGCGCTCACTAATAATTATTCTTCAACATGACAATTAATAATTGTTCACACTAAATTAGCAAGCTTACAAGACTATAATTAAAGCAAAAATACAATAACTTACAATACCTCATTGTCATCAGGAAGAATTCCGTTTGCTTTGTGAGTAGAATCCGCTTAAGGGAAACTCGAAAGGCCAGATGAGTGTTCAGTCTATGCGAAGTTTCGTTCAGGCGTACCACGCCGAAATCAAGAGAACAAATCTATTATTTGAAAACCTTTGAGTGCTTATTTTACTGCGGCGAACAAAGCGGCATAATGGGGGCTCTGCTGTCAATATCAACGAGCCCGCATTAGCCATACACTGCCTGCTTTTGTTGCAACCGCTACCGACTTATTTTTCAACATTCCGCAACTAATGGGAAAGTTCCCAGGTGTACGTATACGTGTACTTGAGCCATGAACGATATCGCAATAGTCCGTCTCGGTGGTGCAGTGGTTACGTGGCTCGGCTGTTTACCTGAAAGTTGCGAGTTCGATTCCGGCCACAGCGGTCGCATTTTCGATGGAAGCGAAATGCTAGATCCCCGCGTACTGCACGATGCCAGTGCACATTAGAGAACACTGGTGGGTGGAAATTTCCGGAGCCCTCCACTACGGCGTGCTCCATAATCATATTGTGGTTTTGACGCGAAAAACCATCCATATTATTAACGATATAGCAACACGTAATATTTGTTCGTACTGGGATGCGTGCTTTCACATCCGATCTTTCAAAAAAGTTGTTTTGGATAGCTTGTGTCTGCATATGTATATCAGTGCATTATAACAGCGAGGACTTCCTTATGCAAAACGTCGCCACACTTCCTCGTTCGTGACGTGCATTATGGCACGTACGGTGTGAGCCCTTTGGGCTTTCGCTTTTTAACTGGCGCCTTTACCACGCAAGTCAGGTCAAAATTATTGAATGTAGAATGCCCAATAGCAGCTGTTGTCGCCCCAACACTGCAAATGCCTGAACAGTCCACACAAACAAAAAAAAAGTGTTCTGTTTATGGGAAGCTTAACAGCAGATAACCACAGCTCGTACCATCGTTCTCTTTCTACATACATGTCATTTCTGCTTAAGCTGGCTTCGTTTGTCAGTTGTTCATTCACTCTTCTTAATTTTTGCTCTGTCTGCACTAAGCGTAGCATTACGTAAAAAAAGCGTGCAACAACAATCGCACATTTCTAATAATACCCTTCTTTTGGCACGTAAACCGCCGAATTTACTTTCGCTCACATCCGCAGAACGGTGGAGTATGCTGGATAGCGGTTCCCGTGTCCTTTCGTACATCACGAGAAACAACTCAGGAGAAAAAACAAGGTACAATGAAACCGAAAGCACCGAAACACTAAGACAGCTAGAGGGTAGACATTCTTTCCCATCTGTTCTGCTACACGTGGGTTACTCTGGACAGACCGAGGTAAAAAGCAGCTCTGCTAATCGATTTCGTTGGTCAGCAAGCTGTAATGTCCATGTCCAACAATTGCTCGGTGGGTACAGAGGCTATGGTGCTCGGCTATTGACCCTAAGGTGGTGGGTTCGCTCTCGGCGGCGGTGGTCGCATTTCGATGGAGGCGAAGCGCTAGAGGCCCGTGTACTGTACTATGTCACTGCACGTTAAAGAACACCAGATGGACGAAATTTCGGAAGCCCTATAGAACAGCGTGCCTCATAATCATATCGTGGTTTTGGCGCTTAAAACCCCATATATTATGCACGACGTTACGACGTCTTTTTCGGTGATGTGATCCTAAAACACGCTGGCATGGCAGTGCAGTTCAACAGCGTGAGACCCCGTTCGGAGGGCATAATGAACGGAAACTGTTTCCAGCCACAAATCTAGCGCTGACCAGTTGGAAGGGTTGACAGTTCAAATGTTCTCGCTCTATTATAGTTTAAAAAAAGCTAAAATAAAAACTCCTGCAGAGGCTTTCGCGCTACTCCAGAAGGTAGGTATCGCAGTGGTCGTATATAAATGTGGTGGGGAAATGGCTCGGAATGCTTCGCAAATAACGTACTCGCGTGGTTCATATATTTATTGCTGTCCATTTACGTCCAACAATGGAATTAACGAGGTTAATCGCAGTAAATTCATATTCGTCTTGAAATACCGAATAAACGTAGTGCAGGAAAAAAGACACAAGCGAAGGTACGTTGAACTTGAGTACAGTTGTGCCGTTCTTTCCATTTTTTCTTGCAACGTGAACGCCAGGACATATCGAAACGTACAATATTGTAAACCTCCATTATATTGCCACGCGCGCTCCTTTTGTTATGTTTTTGTAACTGGTCCGTTGCCCTTGTGATCGCTGTTTGCGCGGGCCTCGTCAGAATGTCTGGGAACATTCCAGACAGGGGCGTAGGCAGAACTTTTTTTCGGGGGGGTTCAACCATGCTTTATGTATGTTCGTGCGTGCGTTTGTATGTGTGCGTGTATATATGCGCAAGCAAAATAGAAAAATTTCGCGGGGGGTTTGAACCCCCCCAACCCCCCCCCCCCTATGGCTACGCCCCTGATTCCAGATCGTAGTGGATCATTTTGTCAAGATTGCGCACATGACGCGAATAGTCAAGATTATTGCAGAGCTTGCGCAACCACCGCTGATAAAGCTTCGATGCAGTTCGATGCATGATGTATAAAAGACGGCGCGTACCAGCCACTATCAGTTGTTATCGACGGCCAACGCTCTGTTCGCCGCTATCAGTGTGCAGTGTGTATTGCTGTAGTTTGACTTTCCGTTTCCCGGTCACAAGTTCGGTCAAATAAAGAGTTTCATCTTCGACACGCAGAATGCTGCCTTCGTCGACGTCACGAACACGTGACAATATCGTGTGCGGAGTGTGCGCAGCGAGTACCCTTTTTTTCCCCACGTACTCAACCTACAACTTTGTAATGTTGTTCAACTACTTTTCAGGTAATTGTTCTTAGGTATTCGCTTACCTTTTTTTTTTGTTAGTGTCCATGGCATGGTAATAATCTTCGATGCAGGAAAGTGAAGAGAGCCAGCTGTATAATTTTGCCTTGTAGGACCTTGGCGGTACTGCTGATTGTAATTGATGGTAATTTTTGCTGCACGTTAGTTATAATTTTTTTTGCTAAATCAATCCTGAAAATTGGGTGTTGAAGCAATTCGGCACAGTTTCGTACATATTTCATTCACAAAATAATCTAAACTTTGTATTCGCAGATATCGAAAGCTATGGAGGTCGTATTTGCGCACGTCCTTCTTCGCAAAAGTGCCATAACAGCGATTCCATTAACATTCCTACAGGTCTCTCACCGCATTGCTATCTCCCGAATCTGCAGCTTTTTCGGCTTGCAAGCTCTGCCTCAGTTTTTAACACGAAAGTGTTTTATGTCGGGGTCCACCACCACGGCTCCACTGACACATTTCCGTCACGGTTATGACGTTGTAAAATATAATGACTAACATATGGCAAAGAAAAAAACTAAGAAGTTCCGTCACCGGGAGTCGAACTTACGACCTCTCGATGGCCAGCGCGCAGCGCGAAACGACTCCGCCACAGACGGCATGTTCTCTGCTATGCTAACGGCGAGCTATTTATGTATACCATTTGCCGGTGGCGGTACTCGGAGATCGGCGGTACAGCGTGTTTTCGTTATCACTGGCGAGATGGCGCGAAGGGCTCGATGAGCATAGAGTTACTGTATATGCTACCTTTAGGCTACCTAAAGGTAGCATATACAGTAACTCTAGAAGAGCGTAGAAGAGCGCGCTTTAAAAGTCGTCCCCCACGCGGATTAGCGCGCGCCTCGACAGGGCGTGGTCGCTCGTGCGGGCGCTTATCTCGTGATCTGGGTGGTTTGTACATCTTGCGCTCTGCCTGCAAGTTTCCGTTGAGAGCACGAAGGTCACCTCGCTCACTGCAGCGGCCGCTTTTGCGAAAGGAGCGCGCTGCTCACACAGAAATAAGTTACAATTGTGACAGTTCGCGCTCATCCTGTGTATGTTCGTTCCGCGCGTCCCTTCTGCTTGAGCAGCGCATTGCAAGTTTCGAGCGGCTTGCCGTTCTTCGCGTAACATTAAAATTTGATGCTGTAGCATTCATTACTTCGCGCTTGGGGCGAAAGAATGCACAACAAACGCTCAACTACGTCTGTGAAGACACGTTTCACTTTCGTGTTATACCGATTCCTATGACAGAGGGATCAGCCATGTTTTTTTTATCTTCACTGTTAGCGTTCTTATTGATTAGTTATACTGTGAGTTGCTGTTTCGTGGCCTCTAATTGGGGCATTTTTTTCCCTTCACGCAGCAAGTGATGTCGTGCCTCAGCCAAACCTGCTCGACGGTTTCGGTTGGGTAAACACTCCCTTGTGCCTTGACTTGACTGTACTTCTCGAGGAGAACCCATGGGTGAGTGCTGCGCTGCGGATGACTACAGGCAACGAACTGAGCATTCAGATGAACAACGACGTGGTAGGTGTTGTAGAACACTACGTTCCTGTACGGTCCAGAACAGATGCACTTGGTAGTTTTACAAACGAAATACTGCCAGGAATAGTATTGGGAAAAGAAGCAATTGATGCACATTCAACTATTTTTAAAAACAATGATAGACACCTAGAAAGACAATGAAAGACAACTAGACAAAGTTCGCCTAGTTAACGCCCTGCTAGCTCTTTCGCGTGGTAATGTATGGGCGCGAGTCGTGTACCTTACGGAACAGGGGCGTGGCCAGAAATGTTTTTACGGGGGCGAGAGGGGTCAACCACCCTTTTTGTATGCTCGTGCGTATACATATGCAAAACTGAAAATTTTTAGAGGGGGGGAGCTCAATTCCCCTGGCTACGCCAGTGTTAAGCAAATATAGAAAAAAACAGGTAGATTCTTTTCACCTATGGGGCTGACTTAGCGTTACTAGAATCTTGTGCTTTGCGAAACGAACACACGTCTCCAGCGTAATCGATCAGTCCGGAATGTTTCGAAGCAAGTGTAATGAAACTAAAGCATATTTCTGTCATATCATGAGCGCTACCAATTTAATGGAGCGAATAGTAATACTAGCCGAAGTGGAAGTTAAAATAGAACGATGCCTCCCAAGCACAGCCTGGTTAGGTTGTATTCTGTAGACCACAAGGAAACATCTATATTAGCTTGAAGTTGTATTACATTGCTCTCAATGGAGTTTATATACTAAATGTATCTCCTGACGTTGCCAGCGAAGAATGCAGGGAGCGGCCCGCACCATGTGGCAGCCTTTAATAAGCAGCGGCTATCGCTGACACCGTTCCTACTCATGGCATGAGCAAAACGCTGGCGCTTTATGATGTTTCGAGTTACTGTTTTTTTTTTTTTTTGCTGGCGCTTTATGATGTTTCGAGCTGCTGTTTGTTTCGAGTTGCTGACTTTCCCAATGAATTAAAAAAACGAATTTTGGTTTCACTCCAAAACAAAGTAGCGTCCCGATCACGTTTAGTTCCTGTGAAAAATATTTTTTTGCGTTTTTGTTATTTCGACAATGTTGCTATAGGTTCCCGTCTGCACTACTGCTAAAGCTTACGTCGACGTCCGATACAAGATCACGATGCGCATTCTCCTACTCTCTGAGGACTGCTGGCCAGCCGGTGTGAAGCCCGTCCTGATCACTCTCAAAGAAGGCTTCCTCGTGGAGATTCTCTCGACCAGACAGCAAGTGAGAAAAGTATGTCAGCCTGCAGCATTATTGTTTTCGCGGTTGTGTACAGAATACACGTTCTTAACAAACGCAGCCAGCCATGATTGGAAGGAACAGTATTAAGTTACCCTCACCCGACAGATACACATACATTTGCCTGTTTTTCAATTTCGATTCCACAGTCTCACTCCACCGAATCGACTTGCGTGGCTTATATTAGTCTACTAGCACGGCGATATCGACAATTTTTCGAGGCGCAGCTGGACAACTGCAACCTGAGAATCTGTACCGCTACGTAAGAAAACCGTGAATTAAAAAAAGTTTTACTTTTCTAATATTAGCGAGTGTGTTTTCACCGTGGTGAGCAAGGAGGTTTGTGTTCTAAAACTTCATTTCTGATTGCCTCACCCAACATTACTTACATTGCTACAGTGCTGTTGCCTATTGCAGCTGTGAAAGACATTGTCGCGAATATTCAGGAATAGGCGTTGCTCTTAATAGGCCCTTCCTTAGGTTTGGGCTGCGTAAGCGCACAAATGGGTGAGAACTCCTTCTGCAAATCTTTCGCTGGCGATCCATGCAAGGGGTCAATGATCAATTTCCTAAAATCTTGTCAGCCACAAGTTCGAAGGACATATAAACATAGCATTCGCACTTACAAAAGCTACGTTGTCTTTACCGTGTCTTGCCTCCTCCTCCTATAAATTTTTCTGTTCAGTGCAAAGGTTCCGCATGCAGTCTCATGTCCCTGTCATAAGAGCCTCAGACGTACACGTCAACTCGTCTTTCAGACTGATCATGGTGCCAATGTTTACGAGATTAACGGTTTCCCGAGTTTGACATGCCTCTAGACGCACGTACACTGTAAACCACTTTACACCCGTATGGGTGTAACTTGGTGTCTATAACTCACACCCCTACACCCCAAAAAATAGGTGTACCAAGCAGGATTACACCTATACAATGGGTGTAATTTCAAACTTTCACCCAATGGGTGTGGTTGGGTGTAAAAGCATATTACACCCAAACGAGAAAAAGGGCGTTAGGGTGTTTATGCACAATTACACCCAAACACCCAGGCAAAAATTTCCATAATTCGAGTGGTTCCCCCCTCCCAGTTGGCTCCCATTGAAACGCTAGAAAGCTTACCCTTTAGCCAGTCCTTTCAAGGGCGCATGACCTATTATAATGGCTCCTGCCACAGAAGGAAAATGCTGGCAGCAGCACTAATTTTATGGTGCATATGAAGCACGGCATATATGGCCCTTACATATACAGTGCAATCGTGACTGAATACAAAGTCATTACCTAAAATGTGTTGACACACATTGCAAGATGTTCACACAGTTATCCAATAGTACAAAATAAAGTCAAGCTTTTATAAACACAAAGCTCGTACATCCGAGACAAATTCTACGGTATTCAATGACCTTTCTCGAGTGTGCGGAGCGGCATCGCGTATGCCGCCAAACAAGGAGCACAAATGACATGGAGCACAAATGACCAAGGCGTTTGTGTCAAAATATGAAGCAAGGACGTTATTTCCACTTCATAATGAGGAATTCAATTTAACATGCTTCATTGTAACACAGGCGTATAGTGCAGTATGGGTCTTAGAACAAGCTACACCCGTGCGAGTGGGGTGTAATAGATGAAACCGCCCTCGAAAAGGTAGCAGTTACAGGGAGAAGCACAAACGAACCTTCTTCCCTGTCAGACCCCTTGGGGCACTACAGACACCTGGTCCCTTTAGGCGCACCCCAGAATGAATTTTCCCGCTGTAGTTGCCCTTCCCAAGAAGGGAAATATTGGAGCCACTTCTTATACCTGCACTTATGCTGTTGATAAAATAAGGTGCCATCGTTTTAAATGGGCTGCATAACATCAGTGTATGTGTTTGAAATCAACTGGAACACGAAAGATACGGTCTGGTCATTCTCCTGTTAAAGAGATAGTTCAGAAATGTGCAATTCCTTGATGAGAAAGTGGATTGATAAAGTTTCAAAATTCCAGCAGTGCCCACACCATTGTGCCTGTTGTCGACTTTCTTAGTAGGGTAAACACTGTCATCATACAGCTGTAGCTAATACACGAGCAGGGTATCAATACTCCGTGACAACTCACGCAACATTTTAAGGACTCAGAATGTCGTTTTCCACAGCAGGCCTCCATATTATCTCTTTTCTGGGAAAGTAAATGAGTGAAGTAGAAACTGCACATTGCTGGAATTATGAAATATTTCCCACTTTCTCAAAAGCAATGGATTGTGGCTCCAACACAAAAGAGTGAGCAATTGGGCCATGACGCGCACGTTGCAGCGCATGCTGAATGCGGTAATATGCAGGATATGCATGGGAATAGAGACGTTATGACCATGACAGCCCTGCAGAAGCATTACCTACATAACAACAGTTCAATCAAATTTTACACAGGCATGTTCAGAGAAATTTAAAGATTATCCCTTTCCAAGCAAAGACAACAGAATCATTGGTAATTGAATAAAATGAGTATTTATTTCCTTTAAAAATATTGACAAAACTTAATGCTTGTCATATAGCTCAAATATAAATTTTAAAACCATATTCGATGCAATGATTTCACTGACAAGTACTGGCACTTTTGTTAAGCAAAAGTTTCAATAGCAAAAGATCCCAATTATTAAAACTACTGCAAAAAAGTCACAAACTCCTTTGAATATAAAAACTAAGCCAATAACCACAAAGTGGAATGACCTGTGAGAACATGTTGAAATCGGCAGAGACAATATGGCTTGTATTAAAATGTCACAAGAAAATGAGCAAGAAATTGAAATGAAACACTAGTACCGCCATAGTATTCGTTTCTGTATAATGTAAAACAAATAACTACTCGTTACCATATGAAAATATAACTTTATGGCTTAAGCTCGAGTTAATCACAGGTGGCGACATACTTTAAGCAGAAGCTAAGGCCTATTTTCTAGGCTTTCTTGAAAATGTTCAGGAGCTTTACTACTTGTGTGCTCGGAGTGATTACCCACTGGCCAAGAAGGAGCCATTCAACAGCGACGAGAACGTTGAACGCCTTGTGATGGCAGTCGATATTTAACAGCCAATGTGCTGCCATGAGTGCAGCTACTCATTCTTCGGCATTGGACCCACTGAAGAGCAGTTCTTTGTCCACATGGAGGAAAAGCTTGCTTGCATAGGGAAGATCGGGGCCATCGTACACAATGCAAGGTGTTATTGGAACGCTCGCTCCCTGCATGATCAAAAATAAAAAGATCATTGTCTGGAAAGCGCTATGCAGACTTCAATTATTTGTTTCAGTAAATAACAGTTTCTGTACCGTGTACTATCGTAAGTAATATGAGCTCGAACATGCGAGCACGTGGAAAATAGCCTTAAAACTGAGATAGGGTGATACGTGGATGGAGGGGAGAGGGGGGGGGGGGGCGCTGTTCCGCTGACTGTTGGTACTCCCGCCTCGCTAGCGTTGCTGCGAGGTGTCGATGCGTGCCAATGACCGCTAGCAATGATAACAAAATAAATAAATGAGGCGCAGCAAAATCCTCAGCCGACACCACCGAGATACCTATGCGCAAGCATGGCCTGCGCATCGTGGCAGGCTACGTCACAGCCGATATCTCAGCAGCTACCTAGTCTGATGTGGCTGTTCGCGTTGATGGGAATTCATATCACCGCTAGCGGCCAATGACACTCTCTAAGATGCTGTTTCGCATCAACAATATCGAAGCGGGAGGGTCAACAGCTAGTGGAAGCGCGGCGCCCTTTCCGCTTTGTTTCCGACAGCCGCCGCTGCGAATCAGCCGACGTAAGGTTCAAGGCTGTTCGCCACGCGCTCGCGTGTTCGAGCTCATATTGTTCACGATAGTACCATCCAAAAATGAAGCTCATAACATGGCCCATATGGAACTGGAGAGAATTACCAGCTTTTCTACGTGCAATTAGCTTGTTTGGGAAAGAGAAAGTACTATTTGACAAATATCATCCGCATTTTTAAAGAAAAAGGAGCATTCTTTAGTGGCATGAAGGATTCCTGCACAGCGATAAAAAGCATATAAAACAAAACTCTGCACAAGGACTTCTCTTCAAGGCTGCAAGTTGCAGCCTTGAATGTCTTATAAATCTTATAATCAAATGTCTTATAAATCATTAGGCTTGTCTTTTAAATATTATTGGAGGTGGTCGTACAAACTGCGTTTTTTAATGTTTGTACACGTAAAAGTATTTAGCGAAGTTACAACGCCAAAGCGAGGCGAGGCGCATATAACTCTTAATAACCACAACAAAATAATGAAAGCTAGACATAATGGAACCAAATAGAATAAAATAAATTGTGCTCGAACGCGGGCACTCAGGCGTACGCACGAAGGGGGGGGGGGGTTCACCCCCCTAGTCAATTCAGACAGAGGAGGGGGGGGGCGCAAAGTCTGCCCCCATACTTTGACTTTTTAGTAAGGCGGGGGGAGGGGGGCAGCGATTAACCTTCCTACTTCCCTCCCCCCTGATGGGAAACCCTGCGCACGTGTAAGTGCACACTGATGCTCGAACTAGCGCTTGAACAGTTCAGGTAGTGAAGGCGATTCGGCCACACACAGACATGAAAAATTCATTCGAACACAAGTCAAGTTTAACGAACGGCTCCCCGTTCACGGGTGCCGGCATTATCAGGAAACCTATGTTACGGATGAATTAAAACGTCGGTACGAATTTAACGAAACGGAATGTATTAGCACTTAGGCGAGCTTCGCGCGGCGTACCTAAAACGAAGCAACATGCTGCGTTAAAATGACCCACACGCATCAACCCGAGCATCACGGTAGTTTTAGCGCACAAAACGAACACAGACGGAAAAGAACGACGCGGACACCACGTCGTTGTTTTCTGTCCTGTTTTTTATTCTTGTGCGAAAGAAATGCACTTGAATTACCAACAGGCCGAAGCATACGCGCCTTAGACACGCTTGACGCTTAGAGGTAACAGGTGCCGTCACAACCCAACTATTCTTAAATCAAAATAGTGGTTCATCGAGAGCGGGGCCCCCTTCCAACACCACCGCCGACAGGAGGGCACCGCGACCACCGCCACAACTGCGTTCAAATCCCCCTCCGGATCACAGCCGCGCATGCGCACACTGCTTTCAACACCAAACAAAGCAAAGCTTGCCCGCGCCTAATGTCACACAACTTTGCCTTCATCCCGATGAAACAATACACTCACATATGCTCGCTACGTTAACAAATGCTCACCGATCGTCAACCAGTTAAGAAAAGCTTAGTTAACGGCATTAGATCGCGCTCTCGGAGTTAACAAAGCGCTGGCCGTAGCAACGTGATAGTGGTACATACCGTTTCAGTTCGAGTGCTCCACGATATGAAGCTGCAGGTCTCCCTTTGAGTATAGTGCATCTTCGTAATAAGCAGCACTGACAGAAGGTAAAGGACGAGCACACAGCGCACGCACACTTCAAACAACCGAAACACACCGATTGCAAAACTCGAGCGATCGGGAGGCGATGCACAACACACGCAGAAAACGATGGAGTCCGGCGGCGTGTCTGAGCGCGTTGCTTAAGTCACGTGGTGATAGAGCTGTTCCGCGCGCTGCGCACGCGCGGCGGCTGCGCCGGCAGAGGAGGCGGCGCGGCGGCGCCCCGGCCGTTGTTGGGTCGCGTGGGCGCAGCTTTCTTTCTGCGGCAGTGTTATGTTTTGTTATGCTTTACACAGTGTATTCGAATCGCAGTAAGCATTGCGACGACACAGTAAGGGCTGCTTGACTACAAGCAGGGCTTAAAGTCTCCCTTCACTGGAGGGGAGGCCCTCACAAAGCGGCAATATATATGTATATATATAATCTCAAAGAAAAGATCGCCTAGCAGCGATCTTTTCGCCGCTAAACTGGTGCTGCTGTGGTCTCTACGGCTCTGCTACGCGCAGATCGTGGCTTGTTGGAACGCGGTGAGAGCTGTCATAGCGAAGAATAAACGCAGGATTTCTCGATATATCGGTCAAGATCCACTTTCGCGGTCGTATTATCCAGTTTTGGCAAAAATGTGATGGTATTAGACTCATGAAAATGCATTATTTTCAAGGAATGTTGGCAGGAAATAAAAACGAAAACGTATTAGGCTAAAAAACGTATTATGCAGAATCGTGTCAACGAGATTTCACTTTTTATGTATGCTATAGATTAAGCGTTAGGAGAGGTGTTTGCGATGATCACAGAGCAGTGAAGTCAACTGTCTCTAAACTGAACAAATGCTTATGAATGCTAAACAAATACATATATTATTCCGAATGTATTTCGGGCATTCATTCAACGTGTCAATCCAATCAAGCAATAAATGAAATTATTTTGGAAATGATTTCTCAAAAATAAATCTGGATTTAAAGGCTTAAATATATGTGAGCTCAAAAAAGTAACATCAGTTGACTCACTGCATTCAGAACCTCAGGCACGACAATGCTATATTTTATTTTCACTACCACTTGCCTAATAAAGTAGGCAAAATACATGCGTCTTTGCAATTACAGCAGACTTGTGATGCACAACTAAAAGAATGAAAATTGAGTGGCAAGCTTAGCAGACCAAGGTGAACCATTACTGATTCACGAGCAGGTAGCTTCACACTCAGGTGCCTCGTGAAACAGTATCCTGTGCCAAGACGCTCTGTCGAACAGGGTGGTGACCCGTGGTTTCAGGAGGCGTTGCCCGTGGTGTTCAATGTCTCAGTTAATTGCATTCAGCAGTACAACGATACCTGTTTACACCTATGGGTCAATTCAATGCGTGAATTGACCCATAGGTGTAAAATCCAAAGAACACCCATGGGTGTTTAACAGAACATACACCCATTGTACACCCAAAAATGAAAAAAGGGTGTGCGAAGGGTGTGCAAAGAAGACATTACACCCTTTCGGATAATATTGACAGAAAAAAAGGGTGTACGGTAGGTGTTTTATCGCAAATACACCTATAAGGGTGTGAAACGGTTTGCAGTGTATACTCCTCAATCGAAGAACCACGTATCAGTTAAACATATGTCCATCAGTGCGAGTCATCTAGAGGTTAACTTAGAAAAATTCATGGCCATATGCGCACTTAAGTTGTATCGTCGTCACACCATGCAGCTTTCGAAAGCCTGATTTATTAATCCAGCAAGTGTTTCGATCATTCGTAGATTTGATCTTTCTCGTTATTGTCGTGGCGAATATCAAAATGTCTAAGATGGAAAAAATTGTTTGCGTTACTTGTTTTGCAGACAGTGAACCGACCAGGAGTGTTTCCTTTTGGAACGCAGGACGTCACATCTCTGAGCGACCACCAAGCAGTCTCTGGCGTGTCATTCGGACCGTACAGGTTGGTGAATTTACAATCATAAAGTTGCACGCCACGCTTTCTTTTTTTTTTGTCAATGTTCCCAGCTAAACTGAAGCTGCAGTTAAATACCGGTAAGGACGAGCGCAATACACTGAGATTTTGAGAAACGCTGTGAAGTTGGCTGTTTCAAGAGAGAGAGAGAGAACGAAGAGTACAGGCAGGGAGGTTAACGAAGCTTCGGCTAGGTCAGCGAAGCAGAGGTGAGCAGCCTACTGCGAAGGTGAACGGTTGAAGCTTCCTGAGAGAAAAATAAAAGGGAGATTACAATCAATCCTTAACGCGCCTTTACTACAATCAATCCTTAACGCGCCTTTACAGCAGCATAAAACGTGAGGAAACAGCAACGATATATCGTGACTATTGCTTTGCGTTCTCCGTGTGCATGTTCCTATCCATTACAGCATCTGTATCTCTCCTTATGCACCGCGACAACAATGTTTGAAACCCCCCCCCCCCCTTGGCTACGCCTCTGGTATGGTGTCTGCACCGATTCTAGTGACATGCGTGAGCACTATGGTGAGCTGACCTGAAAAGCTATAAGCCACCATGTCATCTATACAGGGCCCGTTGTATGAATTGGGGCTTCGTGAAACTGTAAACCTGTTGTGTACTCCTTGGATTTATCAGCTCCGTTTCATCGAATTAAGGCCGCCGCCGCGGTGGCTGAGTGCTTACCGTGCTCGGCTGCTGATTCGGGAGACGCAGGTTCGATCCCTCCCGCGACGGTCGCATTGAGATGGAGGCGAAATGATAGGGGCCCGCATACTGTGCGATATCGGTACGCGTTAATGAACACCAAGTAGTCGAAATTACCCGGAGTCAGGCCCGTAGTCAGGAATTTCCTTTCGGATGGGGGGAAGGGGGGGGGGGTGCTTTTGCTGAAGGCCTTAACTATTTTAGAAAAACACCTATTTTCATTATTTTCTGTAAAACACCCCCGCCCCCCTAGCTACGGGCTTGCCCGGAGCCCTTCACTACGGCTTCTCTCATAACCTGAGTTGCTTTAGGGCGTTAAAGTCCATAAAACCAACCAACCGTTTCTTTGAAGAGTAGCGCTGTTTATCAGTGAATTCCGATTCTTAGTGTTGAATGCATGTCCCATCGAAATATGCAAAAGACAAACTTGTCACGGGATTGCGTATGGAGATATGAAATGATCGACAGTGGATAAATTAACAAAGCGTAGCGACTGAACTCAATATTTCAATGAGAGCGTGTCATGGTGTCCGCAGACATTGTAGTTGTTTCCTCAACATGAATAATTGTCCGCGCAGAAACGCTTGCTGTCTGGACCCTCATGCTTTACTTGTTCGCCCATTACTGATCGATACCGCTACTAGAAGGAGCAAAATATTCGTTTTCTTGTCGCAGCTTTTCCTCGCCGGTGATTGAGTCTCACGGCGGCTATCCGTGGCAGGAAGAAGACAGCATGCCAGTCACGCTTGGTCTGGATTTACCGCGTGGCGTCATGCAAGAACCGGCCGCGCTGTTCCGTTTCCGGGAAACATCACAGTCGCCACCTTTCATGAACTTCGTGAGCAACGGCTTCTTGTCACCAGCCACACCAGGCAATGACTACATCGCTGCAGACAGAGGTCGTACAAACTTCTTCCGAGACCTGGATGGCGAGGCTCTCCTGCGCCAGTTACACCTGCGCCAGCGCCGTCCTTCGACCATGCTACCTGTGGATAGCCACTCTCAACAGTGCTGTGGCAGTCCTTGTGACGAAAGGCATCATGCGATGCCGGATGATGTGGACATTTTCCAGGAAAATCTCTTCGACGGAGGCTATGCTTGCCCGTCTGCCGACGCGACGTTTTTTCTCTAGCACTATTTTAGATAATTTTAGGATTTCTATGCGTATTTAGCGTTTATATCTTCAAAAAAAAACTAATTTGATATTCTTTTTAGTTTGACTATCTTTCAGTTTTATTCGTTTACCCAAGTTTGCTGCGGTCACTGTTAACGCGCATCGAAGTCAGTGTCAAATGAAAAGGCAGCACTGGAATGCGTGACCGATTGCCGTTCACGCTGTCTGCAGTTCCCCTTCGAAAACAACCGCCCATGTATGGTTTAGCTACTAGAAGCAATGGTACGGTATCAATGATTCGACGGTTATCAAGTTGAGCCACCGAAGAGTCACTTCATGCAGTATGCCGACCAGTCTGTGTGCTGGTGTGACGTGGTACTGAATGACCGCATGCTTGGCCGGCTTGACTTGGAAGACGAGTGGGCTTGGCACCACGACGATGTCACTCTTCCAGCAGCCGAACCTGACACGTGCACTTGTCTTCTATGTTCACTTGTATAATATGGGGCGCATGTCCTTTTCCTAAGCCCTCCAGTGTGCGCTTTTCATTTGACTCTGATAGTAACTTTCTTTTATTTCAAACCGAACTTATGTTTTGTTCACTAAGCAGCCGATATTCAGGCTTTAATATTGAAAATTATCTACACGCAGTTTTGTTGACATGAGTTGATCTGAAATAAAAATATTAACCCAAAGTGGTCTGTTTTCTTCTATTTTTCAAAACAGGTTTACTTTCAATGTGCTGGCTTCTCGCGAGAACTTTTACGATGCGCTGCTCGTAAGCTCCGGACGGTCGCGTTGTCACACTTGCATGCAGCAGAGCGCAGGTCTAAATAACGCGATGCTCTACAACTACATCGACTCTTCGTATCCAGAAAATGTAGTTAAAGCCATGTTACCCTGTGTGCTTACCTAGTTGCGACTTTACTCTGAAACTGGGGGCCGAGTAAGAACACCTTGCGACCGTTTCGTGTTCGAGAGCTTTCCTGGGGTAATTTTAACGCGATAGCGTTAGAGAGCTCGTATCGCAGAAATAGCGCCGTCGGCGTCGGTGCCGCTGGTTGTGAGCGAAAAATCTTGTCCGTGACCGAAAAATCGAAAAAGCTGCAAATAAAATAAAAATAAAAATGTTGGGTCCGAGTGAGAATCGAACCCAGGCCGTCTGCGTGGCAAGCAGGTGTTCTACCACACAGCCACGCCTCTGCTTGGAGCTGCACTAGAAGTAACGTTCATGCTTCCCAAAAATACGCGTCCTGTATACAGGCGTCACAGTACGAGATGTAATATCGCAGTAATATTGCGTGGTACAAGCGTACATTGCCATCGGGCGTCACACCATGTCAATATGATAACGACTTGGTGGTTTAAAGACAGCTACCCATTACAAAAGGCACACACATCACGGTGCGTAGTGGGTGCGTCGCAACTGCCAAAAAGTTTCTCGCGCATAATTGCTCCTGATTTAAAGCATGTTACCGATTACATAAGGCACACACCTTAGTCCGCACATTCTCTTAACCCTCGTAGTGTTTGAAGTACGCACTAGAAGCAGGATATCGCTATCGCGTTCAGGCTCTTAAAGGCGAAGCTTAAGCGTCCCCCAATTTTTTAGCTATTTTCATGATTTTGACGCAGCTTGGTTTCGCAAGTCGAGAATCAAAAATATAGCGCTTTTCCCCAAATGGCGCAGCATGACACCGTTGTCATAGGTACTTGGAAATAAGTAAGGGTGGTGTTTCGTTCTTTTTCCTTTCAATTATCTCTATATGAATTGGAGATTAAGGGGCACGTTAAAGAACCCCAGGTGGTCGAAATTTCTGGAGCCCTCCACTAGAGCGTCTCATAATCATATCGTGGTTTTGGGACGTTAGACTCCAGATATTATCAATATGAATTGCACCAAACTTCACAAAGGAGTCTACTGGGATTTCATGTGCCAAAACCACGATATTTGAGGCACGCCGTAGTGGAAGGCTCCGGAAAGTTGGTCCACTTAGGGTGCTTTAACGTGCAGTAACATTGCACAGAACACGGGCCTCTACCATTTAGCCTCCATCAGGCCCGTAGCCTTGGAACTAGCCCCTACCCCCTGAAATTTTTGTGAAGTGGTGCTTTTACTAAAAATAAATAATGAAAATAGGTGTTTTGCTCAAATAGTTAAGGTTTCCAGCAAGCACCCCCCCCCCCCCCCCGAAAAAAATTCCTGGCTGCGGGCCTGGCCTCCATAGAAATGCGACCGCCGCAGACGGGATCGAGCCCGCGCCTTTCTGGTCAGCAGTGAAAAAACATTCTTCCTCTGTTTGGAAAAATTGAAATGTTGCATTTGGACATCTTTTGTAGGACAGACAAAAAATCCTTTCCAAAAATGAGTTTGTTTAGTGACCATGCCAGTCACCCACCACCGAGCCCAACAAGGGGTCATGTCAAGGGTTGCGATATGTTAACTGTATAGTTGACCGCCAAAGTTCACGGACCACGCGAGCGCGTGCTAAGCTACCTGTCCGCGCCACCTAGCGGTGAGCCACTTACCGCCGACCACAGCGCTAAGACGACAATAGGTCTCCTTGTTATTCGCTGTCATGTCAATTTTCTACTGCATTGCAGCGCATTGTTAGATTGTTGTTTCCATGTAAAACCCTCATTTGCACTAAGGACGTTATACATCGACTTTGGTGGCAGTCATAATTTCGACAACGCATTTTGATATGTACACCATTGCTGTTTTGCCTTAGCGCAACAGAGATCTAGCGATGCGGCGCCATTTCTGAACTGGTTTAGAAGC